>NC_061509.1:223605030-223698216 GCF_022539505.1 Lolium rigidum
CGGTATCACCGTTTGAGAGGCGGCAGGGGATCGAAAGAAAAAGGCAAGTGACCAAATTTGAGGTGCCAAAAAAAACTCCAAGAAAAGAAAGTTTTATAGTACATAGAGGATGACATGCGGGTCCCATTTAGCAGCAGCGGTATCACCGTTTGAGAGGCGGCAGGGGATCGAAAGAAAAAGGCAAGTGACCAAATTTGAGGTGCCAAAAAAACTCCAAGAAAAGAAAGTTTTATAGTACATAGAGGATGACATGCGGGTCCCATTTAGCAGCAGCGGTATCACCGTTTGAGAGGCGGCAGGGGATCGAAAGAAAAAGGTAAGTGACCAAATATGAGGTGCCAAAAATAATTCAAGAAAAGAAAGTTTTATAGTGCATAGAGGATGACATGCGGGTCCCATTTAGCAGCAGCGGTATCACCGTTTGAGAGGCGGCAGGGGATCGAAAGAAAAAGGCAAGTGACCAAATTTGAGGTGCCAAAAAAACTCCAAGAAAAGAAAGTTTTATAGTACATAGAGGATGACATGCGGGTCCCATTTAGCAGCAGCGGTATCACCGTTTGAGAGGCGGCAGGGATCGAAAGAAAAAGGTAAGTGACCAAATATGAGGTGCCAAAAATAATTCAAGAAAAGAAAGTTTTATAGTACATAGAGGATGACATGCGGGTCCCATTTAGCAAGCAGCGGTATCACCGTTTGAGAGGCGGCAGGGGATCGAAAGAAAAAGGTAAGTGACCAAATATGAGGTGCCAAAAATAATTCAAGAAAAGAAAGTTTTATAGTGCATAGAGGATGACATACGGGTCCCAGTTAGCAGCAGCGGTATCACCATTTGAGAGGCGGCAGGGGATCGAAAGAAAAAGGCAAGTGACCAAATTTGAGGTGCCAAAAAACACTCCAAGAAAAGAAAGTTGATTGCACATAGAGGATGACATGCGGGTCCCATTTAGCAGCAGCGGTCTCAACGTTTCCAAGGCGGCAAGGGATCAAAAGAAAAAGGAAGTAGCCAGAAATCAGGGGTCAAAAAATCCAAGAATAGAAAGAATTTTGGTTCATAGAGGATGACATGCGGGACCCATGATCCCGCATCGTAAACGGCTCGATCGGAGAACGTTGAACGAGATGGCGCGATCGAGAAAAAAAACAATGCCAGAGAGGCTGCCATCTGGGCCCTACATCCCTCGGCGGTGCGGATTTGTGTTGACTCGGCCGGCGAACCCGAGAATTCGCGATGCACCACGTCCCGGGCCACCATACGCGACGTTTTGGCCGCTTTCGTCGGGCTAGGTGGCCTCAAAAACGAGAAAAAAAAAGTTTTGACATGCACCACGGAGGGACCAAAATCGTCGGCCATGGTACACCAGCAACCACGGCGCGACTTCAACTTCGTCGGCCATGGCAACTTTTCTTGTAGTGTTCACTGTTATGAATGGCATAGTGAAGTGCTTATTTATATCTCTTTATGATTGCAATGTGTTTTGTATCACAATTTATCTGTGTGCTACTCTAGTGATGTTATTAAAGTAGTTTATTCCTCCTGCACGGTGTAATGGTGACGAGTGTGTGCATCGTGTAGTACTTGGCGTAGGCTATGATTGTGATCTCTTGTAGATTATGAAGTTAACTATTGCTATGATGGTATTGATGTGATCTATGCCTCCTTTCGTAGCGTGAAGGTGACGAGTGTGCATGCTATGTTAGTACTTGGTTTGGTTATGTTGATCTGTCGTGCACTCTAAGGTTATTTAAACATGAACATCGAATATTTTGGAGCTTGTTAACTCCGGCATTGAGGGTTCGTGTAATCCTACACAGTTAGTGGTGTTCATCATCCAACAAGAGAGTGTAGAGTCTAGCATATATCTACTTATTCTGTTATGTGATCAATGTTGAGAGTGTCCACTAGTGAAAGTATGATCCCTAGGCCTTGTTCCTAAATATCGCTACCGCTGCTTGTTTACTCGTTTTATCGCATCCGTACTTCCTGCAATATTACCACCATCAACCACACGCCAGCAAGCACTTTTCCGGCGCCGTTACTACTCGCTTATATTTATTCATACCACCTGTATTTCACTATCTCTTCGCCGAACTAGTGCACCTATTAGGTGTGTTGGGGACACAAGAGACTTCTTGCTTTGTGGTTGCAGGGTTGCTTGAGAGGGATATCTTTGACCTCTTCCTCCCTGAGTTCGATAAACCTTGGGTGATCCACTTAAGGGAAACTTGCTGCTGTTCTACAAACCTCTGCTCTTGGAGGCCCAACACTGTCTACAAGAATAGAAGCACTCGTAGACATCAGCGCTCCTCCAGCAAGCGCCAAGTCAGAGCCCGCTGACACCTGGCTTGACCGTCAACAATACGGGCATCATCCGGAGCCTGCAGCAGTTTCTAGGTGAGTTCTCCTACACTTCTAATTCTTCCATACCATGTCACTTGTGAATTTTAGCCATTCAACCATGTCAATTTTAGCCATTATGTTCAATTTTAGCTATTCCATGTTAATTTTAGCCATTCCATGTCATTCTTAGCCATTATGTTGAATTTTAGCCATTTCATGTCAATTCTAGCGATTATGTTCAATTTTAGCCATTCCATGTCAATTCTAGTTCTTCCATGTCAATTCTAGTTCTTACATGTCAATTTTAGCCATTCCATGTCAATTCGAGTTCTTCCATGTCAATTCTAGTTCTTACATGTCAATTTTAGTCATTCCATGTCAATTCTAGTTCTTCCATGTCAATTCTAGTTCTTACATGTCAATTTTAGCCATTCCATGTCAATTCTAGTTCTTCCATGTCAATTCTAGTTCTTACATGTCAATTTTAGTCATTCCATGTCAATTCGAGTTCTTCCATGTCAATTCTAGTTCTTACATGTCAATTTTAGCCATTCCATGTCAATTCTAGTTCTTCCATGTCAATTCTAGTTCTTACATGTCAATTTTAGCCATTCCATGCCACTTATGCATCTATGAACTTGTAGGAGGACAAGGAGGTGGAGAAGGACAAGGAAGTGGAGAAGGACAAGGAAGTGGTGAAGGTTGATGTTGCTTGTATGAACTTGTTGTGAGCTTAGAACATTCTATGTTGGAGACTTTGTTGTTGATGTTGCTTGTATGAACTAATTATGCGACTTGGAACTATTGTATGGACTACTCGTGTATGAACTTTGTTGTTGATGATGCAAATACTCTATATATTGTGCTATATGTGTATCTGGATGATTATTGGTATTTGTGAATTGCATATGCAGGGATTAATAGGGAAACATGGAAATTCTGGAATTTTTTCAGCATCTTTGCCGTGCATATGCACACGGCAAAGACACATGCACACGGCAAAGGCCTTCTTTGTCGTGCACATGCGCACGGCAAAGAGCCTCCAGCTGTGCACTGCGCTGCGCCCTGTGATGCTGGTATGTTTCTTTGCCGTGCGGGGTGTTGGTGAAGCACACGGCAAAGCCCACCCTGTGCCGTGCGGGTTGGAGGCGGAGCACACGGCAAAGAGAGCCGCACGGCAACCATTCTAGCCGCACGGCAAAGAAATCTGCACGGCAAAGCGACGAAGGCGCACGGCAAAGCTGGGTCGCACGACAAAGGCATTGTCGTGCGATTTGCCCGCGGCACACGGCAAATGCCTCTTTGCCGGGCGGGTCGTTGCCGTGCACGGCCGCACGGCAAAGGCTTTGCCGAGCGGATTTGGGCTTTTGCCGTGCGTTTAGGCTGCACGGCAATGCCCTGTTCTACCCGAGGCTGCTCGCTCGTACGCCCACGACGGATCTGGCGTAGAGATGGAATGGTCTTTGGGTCGACTAACCCGTCAGCAATCCATAGGCGGCCACCCTTCTTGCCTTGTCCCGCAAGCACCGCAACCTCAACGTCAAAGTCTTCGGTGGTTTCCTTCCCATAAAAGGGTAACATCAAAGATAAACCCATAAAAAGGAGATGCAATCTGTTATCAAACACCCAAAGAAAGCGCTTTCTTAGAAAATGAGGCACATTAGATTATTTGATTCCACGTAGATTATTTGATTCCACGTAATTAATCATCACCGGCAAGTGGCAACAATTTAACATCATATCATCCAACCAGTACTCGTGCACATAGATTTTCTTATTACTAGAAAACAACACATCCCTCGGGCTCTTGCTGGCCACCGGTGAGGCCGGTGGTGGCCGGCACTCCTCTTCGGCGACGGTGAGGCCGGTGTGGCTTCTTGCCTTTCTGGTGGTGGTCCAAGCCGGCGGCTGCATCTCCGTCCAGCGTCTCAAGTTCGCCGCTGGCGACATCGGGGGTACGGTGAAGGACCAGGGTGAAAGCCCTGCTCGGTGCTTTCGGTGCGGATCACGGCAACGCCTGAGGGCGCCGCTTCCTTCCTGAAGGCGTGATCTTTGGTCCCAACCGTGCCTTCCCTCTCCTCTTGGTGCCAGGGGAAATCCTATGTCCGGTCCTTCGGGCAAGGCGGCGGCGGCGCCACGGAGTCGTTCTCTTCTTGAAGACGTTGTCGAGGCTTCATGGGGAGAGGCCGATGTGTATTTGGAGGCTGGGCATTGTGATGCGCTGCTGGTGTTGGCTGCTGGCCAGGGCATGGGGCGTCAAGGCGCTATGTACGACGTGGTGGATGCAACCAAGTCTGCTGCTTCTCCAATTCCGAAGGATCCTGCCTTCTCCTCGCCGACTCTTCTAGGCTCATGAGGGGAGGTACGTTGGTCCGGGCTGCCTTGGAGTCGCGAGCGTGCTATGGTGGTGTCTCGCTTGGTTCGTGACGCGGTTCGGTGGCTCCATGCTCCATCTCATCACCTCTTTTGGTAAGATGTTGGGGGCGGGTAGCTCTCATCGGGTCATTTGTAGCGGGGTGTTGTAAGCCGCTTGGCTATGTATCGTCTTGGGTGTGTGTGGAGTTGTATCGGCCATCGGCCTCTTCTTCTATGTGATTGATACGTCTTCCAGGACGTATTCTCGAAAAAAAAATATCATGCATTCCATGCATGCAAAATGCTGATGTGGCAGTGCAATTAAGGATGAGAGAGAGTGTACTAGTATCATAGGTAGATACCGTATCATAGCACATACTACTAGAAAAAATAATGTCAAGTAAAATCTTGTACACATATTTGCATTGAGATTCTATAAAATAATTAATATATGGAGACTATGATACTAGTACATGATACCATGCATTGTGGAGATAGTAACATGTAGTACTATCATACGCATGATACTTCTATATGATATTATGCATTGTGACTAGTCTGCATGATTTAATTATGTCTACAACACTTTAATACAAAACTAATACATCTGCACTCTGCATGCTGTCTGTCCATACAAATTACAACAGATGTATTGTTTCCGTTGCAGTTTTAATCAAGATGATGACCTTTTTTGTAAACTTCCTAATTTTAAGATTTAGTTAAAAATAAGATCGCCCGACTCAGAAGCTAATAAAGCTTACAAAAGTAAGGCCAAGGCAACTTAGAAAAAATGATACCTACCATCTGATAATGTTCAGATCAATCTACACCTGCGGACATTACAAAGCCAACATATGTGAGCTCATTGTAGGTAAATTGCAATAATATATTTAACTGCTGAGCACAAGATGCATATGACGCCATCAGTACCCATTTAGAGAAGAACGAAGCTCTCACACATAAACGGGAGATTTCTCCTCATTGGAACAACACCAGTTTATCTTTCGCCAAGAGCTGCTGGGGCGGAATGAACGTGACCTGTATGGAAAAATGGGCACTGCCAAGATGAATAATGGGTATTGCAAAGAGCATGAAGATAAGGTGATAATTTTTATTTAAAAAAATAGAGCAACAAACATTACAGTAGTCAATTTGAAAATACACCAATTGACGACTACACTCAACCAAGCAATATCAGAACAAACATGCACAGATAAATGACAAAGAAGAAATTTGAACATTAGAGGGCTCATATGCTTGTTGTGTCTGAAGCAGCAGACACAGCCTCTAAAAACTACAAAGTACAGTTTCAAACATCAGGACACAGTATAGTAGAAACTACAATGTGCAGTTTTGAACGTCAGGACACAATATAGGAGAAACTGCAAAGTATAGTTTCGAACATCAAGACATAGTATAGGAGATTATGTAGGGAACACTCCTCCAGCAACCCCAAGATACATCAAGTGTGGCATACCAATTTCTAACAAATTGGGCCTTGCACAATTCTGATTATCACGTCAGTTTATCCATTCACTATCACACAATATACTTTAGTTGATAATATATACAAAATTACAGCATCTCATGTGTGATAAACCAATCATCGCATAGGATAGTCCATTCAGATGTTAGAAGAACATGAACAGGTGCAATCAGTACCTCATGAATCATGAATCAGAAGACATGCCCACTCATGGTAAGGGAAAATATACCATGAACAAGGATTACCTGAAGTTTCCGAAATGCTGCTGCTGATGGAAAAAGCCGGTTCCACCAGCTGCTCCTGTCGATGATGAGAAATCGGGCCTTCCAAGGTCAGATCCGGTGCCTGTTGCCGCCTCCATGTACCACGGAACAGCTGGGCCTTCCTCCTTAGAACCTTCGCTCAGCCTCCCAAAGATCAACCTTGTTTTCTGCAGACAAACCAGTAGATCAACCATGAGTTAAAATTAAGAAAGCATGCACATGATGTAAAAGCAAAAGGCATACACGTTCTTGTCATGTACTATATTACATTGGTTATTTTCTAAAACAGGCTGAAAAAGTCAAGGATTGCTGCGGGAAAGGAACTATGTACAACTCACATTCTGCATTTACTAATTTGCAACCAGGGCCCATGTTATGACATTGTTAACATGGGTGCACAAATTTCAGGTAGTGGGTATGAAAAAGGCAAAATGGTAAATCATCATTCGCAAAGTGAAGATACTTACGTGCAGCTATATTCAAATCAATCAATCCACGGCACAAAGAGTCAGCCCGTGTGCCAGATTTGACCAGAAAAGTCTCTTTCTTCACATTTGATTTTGATGCCAACGTGCATAGGCAACATGTGATTGTTCCAAAGCATCAACTTTTTTTTAGCCGCGAACAACTTTTCAAAGTTTGTCTGACTATTATCAACATGTGATCTCTTTTCTCTGGCCAGACAAAAATATATTACGGTGAAATTTCCACTGTCCAAGGGAAGGTTGGATGTGTGGTCTTCAGGGAATCGGCAATGAACAACTGTTGGATCAGTTTATCACACTTTGGACTCATATTCAGTTTGCAAACCATCGGCACAAAGAAGCCAAGATCACGTGGAAGCTCACGGCTGATAGGAAGTACTCAGCCAGCTCAGCTTATGGCAAGAATTCTTCATAAGGATCCTCTAGCCTGATCTTCAGCGAGTTTGGACCATTGGGGTTGAAGGGAAGTTCAAGAATTCCACCTAGTTTCTATTGCAGAGTAGAAATTAGATTGTGTATCGGCTGCTGGCTAGAGGATGACCACAAATGATGTTTGTGCGATCAGACTTTGGAAAATGCTGCCCATCTTGTGTTGCACTGTCCTTTCGCAAAAGGAGGTGCAGTTCAACCCACCCCCAGAATTGTTCAGATGGCCACTAGTTCTTCCACTGTTGGAGCTTGGTGGAATAAAATCAGTCGCCGAACCAAGGATGAGCAGAGGAAGCATGAGGCCACACTCACTATTTATGCTGTTTGGCATATTTTCGAAGGAAAGGGGGCGCCGCATCTTTCAGTATTTCAATATGAAAACCGAGCTTCTAGATTAGAGGTGACGTGCATTTGTTAGAGATAGCTTTTCAGCATGCCTTTATTGTCAACTGAATTTTCCCTTGAGTTCCTGGATGCATCGCATTCTTTCTTGTAACTGAACATCTTTCCCCCTACTACTACTATAATGCAAAAGCAGAGCTCCTGCTGTTCACTGCCAAATTACACCAGTCAAGTCAAATATGCAACAACATGATAAGATCAGATCATAAAAAGTGTGACAAAAAAAATGCTAACTGAGACAGCTGTAAGAAGTTTGTGCCTTTATTGTCAACTGAATTTTTCTTTTACCTTCATTAATCCCTGGGTAATGTGGACCTTGGCGTTTGTTCCTTCAGCACAAATGCAGAGCGACGCATGGAATCTTCATTTGTGCGTTTTGTGCCCAGATGTTCTTAATCAGCTCCTTGAATGATTCAGGTACGTATTGGTACTCGTGGAACATGAGTTCTTTAGACCAACATATGTTGATGAAGAGAAGGAAACTAGAATTAGAATTATAGATTAATTCATTGCAATGGATACTGATGAGGTGCCACTGTGCTAGGAAGGGAACTGTAAAGGAAAACATACCACTCACGAGGACTGTAGTAGGTGATAAGATGATCAGCAACGGTGAAGGGGCGCACAGATGGGCGAATCCTATCCTTCCCGTCATGTATTTTGCAGGACTCCACCAACTGTATGATGCACAGTCATCTGCATTTCCTGCATATTCTGCTTCCTCTACATACTCTGCAAATCCATGTTGCTTTCTCTGCACGTTGTTCAGAAGTTTTAGTAACTATCTCCACCTCTTCAGCTCCACGTCAGTGCCACGTCTGCAGAAACCAACTGACATAAGCCACCAAAAATATATCCAAAATCACCCAAAAGATGGCTTAGGGGGGATTTAACAACTCCCTCTGATCCATATAAGTGTCTTGGGTTTAGTTCAAATTTGACAAAAAAATGAACTAGAACCACGATACTTATTATGGATCAGAGGGAGTAGTATTATTGAATAAGTCAGGGTTTAAATCATACCAAAAAAGAGTTCAGGGTTCAGGGGAATTTTGCTCCAATCACCAACATTAGAGGGTGAAATATATACTTAATTTAAATTTTTTACAAACGAGACTGTCATAAGTACAATGCGCAGACCCCAAATAATCTGTAAGATGAGCTGCGACCAAATGCATAAGCAGATAGTGGCTGAACACACAATATAAAAATCTCATGAAAAAGATGCCATGCAGTAACTTAGATGCAAGGATGCCACATGCCAGCCAAGTTAGCATTATCAGGATTCAAGAGGGAGAGTGATGTATCGAAAACGGTTCCATGAGGGCCTCAGGGGCACACTTTCTCAAAGTAAAAAATAGACAATGTTTCACTGCGGTTCTCGTTTAGAAACAAATCTGAAACATGTTATTCCTGAGAAAATACACCTATTCCGGAATTAACATGAGCTGACAAACTGAGGTTGGATCTTCCTTTCGGGAGTGGTGTTTTGGAACATGGGAGCATATGCTCCCTCTATTTTGAAATGCATCTTACACATATTTTAAATTTCAAAAAAATTGAAACCAAAAATTCGCATGTAAATCTTCTCGTGCTACACGCTTACAAAGTTGTTTCATAAAAATTCGATTTATCATGTGACGTGTGTAAAAAAGACAAAACTCAGTGCTAAAAATAATGCTTTTCACAAGATAAGTTTTCTCTTTTTTATATAGACCACAAAAAATATTAGTTTTTCGTGAAACTTGACGAACGAACATATATTATGAAGATGTACATGTAAAATTTTTTGTTAAATTTTTTCGACATTTCGAAATATGATTTTGTGGTAGAGGGTGCATACGCACCCGGGAGCCGAATTGAATTTCCGCTTCCTTTCCCTATATAATCATATAGTTGGACAGATACATAGTTCACCAAGTTCTCAGCAAGCCTAGGAAACTAAGTCTCTTCATGTTCCTGCCTCCTCTCTTCTTCTCCATATGTTTCCAGAACCTATAAACAATTGGTGTTCACAAAAAGAATAATAAGATTGCTTCACTCATATAGTCACTTAGATAACATATATATGCATATATTGGTTGTAACAACTAGTGTTAACATATTTAGCTGTAGCATGTTAAAATAAGATGGCAATGCTAGTAATATAACTACTGCTAATACGCTTGGCAGGAATCTACTAACTGCAAATTGCAGAAGTCAAATCAAATAAGCAGCAACATGATAAAATAAGATCGCAAACAGAGTGTGTGGTAAAAAAAAATGTCAACTGAGACAGATGTAAGAATTTTGTGTCTTTACTGCCTACTGGCATCATTGTACCTTCATCATTCATTGGGTAATGTGAAGCTTGGCGTTTGCTCATTCAGTGCGAATGCAGACCGACACGTCGACTGCGCGTTTTGTGCCTTGATGTTCTTAAGCAGTTCCTTGAACGATTGAGGTATGTATTGGTACTCATGGAACATGAGTCCTTTAGACCTACATATGTTGAGGAAGAGAAGGACACTCGAAATTAGAATTACTCAATATATTTCATTCATTGCGGTGGATACTGATGAGGTGCAACTGTGCTAGGGAGGGAACTGATAAGGAAAACATACCACTCACGAGGATTGCAGTAGGTGATAAGATGATCAGCAATGGTGAAGGGGCGTACAGATGGGCGGATCCTATCCTTCCTGTCATGTATTTGGCAGGACTCTGCTAACAGCTCGGATAAACCAGTCCCCAGCGAATGCATCACAATGGGGTCCTGAGGTAGACTGAAATAGATGGAGTTGCTGCTCAAGGTGGGGAGGTCACTGGCTGAAACAGACAGGCATCGGTCGCCGCTGAGAAACAGTGCACGGTCGCCTAAGCTGTTCACCGGGATAAGCTTACAGCGGTGGCTGTTCACATCCACTTCATAGAGCTTGAAGGCTAGTAGCCGCAACCAGTCCAAAGAATTTGTACCAGGATCTGGGTGCTGGATGACGAGCAGCATCTTTCCACCAGACTCTATGAGTAGAAAATCGCAATCCACGCGGTCAGCTAAATATGGAACATGGCCAACGACCACGGAGTTCTCGGCTTCTTGTCTTGGAGGAGGGTATAGCTGCAGGATCTTGTTTGAACACAGGCTGGTGGCATAGAGCCTTCCTTGGAAGGGCAAGGTGCTCCGAACATGAAGCCCTCGGTGGAGGACCTCCCAATCTGAATTTGGGTCGGCGGCGAGCACCACATTTGTGCAGAGGAACCAGACCACCACGGCGATGGAGGTCGCAGAGGATGCGCTGCTGCATACTGCTGCATTCATGTCGAGCAGCTTCTTCTGCCTGACCAACTCGTGATACACGGGGGCGAGGGACGGGAGATCGACCACGACGCGCGTGAACGGATGCAGCACGCGGACCTTGGTGGTGCGCTTGTGCACCAGGATGAGGAGGCCGTCAGTGAAGCCAACGATCCTGTAGCCCCGGAGCTCCGGGAGGAGGACGGGGAGACGCCTGGCCGTGCGCGTATGGAAGAAGACGATCTGTCCGGCATCGTCTGGGCGGACGGCGTCGCCGTCGCAGATCGCGACCCAGTCGCGGGGGCGGAGGCGGGGATCCCGAAGAGTAGGGTCGCACGGCCTGGGCGTGCAGGCGCGCCAGTCGGAGCAGACGGCGCGGAAGGAGATGTAATCTACCACGTCGCCGTCGAGGATACGGCAGGTGATGAGGCCAACTATGTCCGTGGGCAGGGACGCCCAGCCGCCGATTGCTTGCGCCGGCGCAGGGCGCTTGCACGCGGCGAGCGTTGCCAAGGTGGCGCCTTTTCGCTTCCTTCCCGCCGCCGCCCTGGCCGGAGCAAAAGTCGGCAGTCTCCTCCCCATCGCTCGCGGTTTCCTTCTGCAAATCATAGCCTGGGCTTGCTTGGATCTTCTCCGTCCCCACCGCCTAGCTATTTTATTCAGGCCACTGCTCGGATTGAGGGAAAATCAATCTGCTGCTTCTGCTTTTAACTTTTTTTAAGCGTTATTATATCTCACTACAGGTATGGGCTGATATGCCGACGGCCAGAAACCCTCGGGGTAGCCGGTTTTGGCTGTCGGTGTAGGCTACGCCGAGGGCAGCCCTCGACATAGTTTCTCGGGAAAGGTCAGTCTCGGTAGAGCCACTATTGCCGTCGGCGTAGCCCGATCCTTGACGTAGCACGCTACGCCAACGATAAAACTGTCAGCATACTAATTTAAAAAATTCAAATTTCTTTTTTTTTAAATGATTTTTTTGCTATGCCGACAGCAAAACCCATGGCATAGAGTTTTAAGTTTTTCAAATTTTAATTTGTTTTACACCTTTTTTTACTTGTTTATCTTTCACCTAAGATAGTTTTAACTCCAAATACACTTAATCTTAGGTTAAATTACAATCATGGTTAAACTTTCTAGTCGATCACCCATCCTCACACTACTCCAGCCTTAGCACGATTAACTTCTTGGTTTCATTTGAATGAGCTTTTATTAAATAATTGACTACTTGCTAATAATAATAGCATATCAACCCTATTAACCGTTGGACCGTGATGTCACACCTCTTTGTTTTTGAATTCCAAACAATTACTTAAGTAAACAACAATGAATATATAAGTAATAATAATATTGAATTCAAATAAGGGTAAAATGATTTTATTTTTGGTCTTTTTTCTATTTAATATGAAATAATTAATATCTTTAAATTGGAAAATCGAAATTCCATAAATAATATGTCTAAATCGACCAGAAAAATGAGAGAAATCTAAATATAACATCCATATCATCTTTTGAACCTAACAATTAGAGGAATCCAAATATGACGTCCAGTTTACCATCTGGCCAAAACATCCCCCGAGAGATGCGGAATGGCCGTACCGGGCGCGTTGGTGCACCGTTCGCCAACACCCTAAACGGACAAAAATTAGCACACAAAGTGATGTGTTATAGATCTAAAAACATTTTCCCGGAATTGGGCGATGGAAAGTGTAACCCTAGTTCAAATCCGGACACTTTCCAGCTGATTCGGCGGGACATCGCAGAAAGCCGCAGGGATTCCCAGATAGCTAGCATGCACATATGGCATGTGATATGTAGGCGGTGTCCTACCACTACGCGGAGGTTTGGCGCAATACTAAAATGCACCCATGTTGCTGCTTCACAAAAAAAAACGTTTTGGCACCCCGAAAATGAAAAAAACCATTGCCCGTGGGTCGGATTGGAAATCCGCGCCTGGAGCCTTGCTTCCCATCCCAGGAACCACACACGTGTCAAATATGACCTTGTTCCGATAAACTATGCAGTGACACAGGTCGTTTCTTACCCATTTTCCCTAAAAGCCATAGAACTTCGGACTTGAGGCCCTGTTCGTGAAGGGTTTCCAAAATAGTTGCCGTATTCCAATTCCGACTTTTGGAGTGGTTACTAGGACAGATAAAATGAGGTCATGCGGCTCCGCGGGATTTTTCTGACTTCGTTTAAATTACCATATGTCCAAAACGGGAACCCGAGGACATATAAGAAAGTGTTTAAATTGTTACTATGTTAACATGGTACTGTACATGATTCAAATATGCATGATTTTGACATAAACGAATAGAGAATGTTTTTCTGAACATTTTGATACCTTATATGCATTTTTCTGACGTCATATGAATTAGTTATGTTTTTTTACAAAATCAGACAAATTTGAAGGATGGCCTACGCCGAGAGTGGTCGTCGGCGTAGCCCTGTCTCCGCCTAGGGCCAAAGGTACACCGAGGGCTGCCCTCGGCGTAGAGCTCGCTACGCCGAGGGTCTTTTTGGCAGGCTGGCCTGGTCGGGCCATACGTCGACGGTCCAAAATTTTGGCCATCGACGTATAAAAGGCCCTCGGCATATCGCGCCATTCCTGTAATGTCTGCTTCTGAATTCTGATGATAGCATCATCACGCAGTCGTAGGCCGGGGCGAATCAGGCTTCTCCTTGGTGCAATTAACGCCGAGCATGGCCACGGGCAATGGCGACAATGTCGTTAGTCTATGCGGATGCCTGGCATCGTCCACAGTCACCGTGGGCTGTTTGTGGCGGCCTCGGCACAATTGACGCCGAACATGGCCACGGGGTTCGCCAGTGCGGATGCTGCCATTGTCGACAATCATCATGGGTTGTTTGTTTGTTGCGGCCTCGGCGTCGCATCGCCGCCATGCTCACCATGGTTGTCCTCCTCTACCTCGACAAGCTCAGGGATATGCAGAGGGGGCGAACAAGGTGGTACGCCATGGCGCCCACCTGTTGTATGTCACTCAACCTTTCCGTCGGATACAAAGACTTAATCAACTCTGTTGTGCTACAAGTGAGGGCAGGTTTCTGCTTCTGCGGCAAATTTAGTTGTAAAATTTCCTATTTATGTCTGAATTTTGTTAACTGCAACTACTACCTGTCAAACAACACGCTTATTCTACTTTTGAGAGTCATTGATCTTGTTAATGACAGGACGATTTCATGCATTGGGTGTCTACTCTTACAAGCTATTTTCAAGTCCGTAACATCAGAGCAATATCTGATTCAACAGAGTGCTCCAAACGGATTATTTCCATGATTAATGCAGCAGCCACGTGGACATCATAGCATTAGCCAGGTCTTTAAAACCCCTATACCGAGGGGGCAAGCGTAGTTGACATTTAGTGAAATTACAAGTGCAACAAGCCTGAAGTATTTTTTGATTTTTACGGCAAAAGCATGGTGAATCATCTTCACTTAGGACTCAGCTGATAATTTTCAACTGTTTGTTTCACATTTTATCATCCGTGTTTTTTGTGTGCATAAGAATCATGGTGGGCATGTTGTGTTTGGGATGAGTGTTATTTCTGAAATGAAGTATTCCTCGAGGACTTAGATTTATGCTTAAATAAGATCTGTGTTTCCATGCAATCTGCAGAGGCATTCCCATATGTCCTACACTCAAGAGGGAGACTAGCTAAGGGAGGTTCAAGTCTTCGCGCTGTTGAGAGACTTGCTTGGTGTTCCGGGCTTCACAGCAGCGGTATGAAAGTGGGGGCGACAACACAGGTGAAGTGCAGAGTCCTAGGGTGAAAACCCAAGGTCTGGCCTTAATTGGTTGTGCCTGGTAATGGCCTTGGTGGAGGCATTGTTTTGAGAGCGGAGACTATCTTCAGGGTGAAAACCTAAGATCTTTGATCGGGCGACGACGGTGTTTGAGCACTGTTTCCTTCTTGGAGGCGTCGTTTTTGGAGAGCCTGTATTTCAGGTGTTGTCTTGGCGGTTGATGTATTGCTGTTATTAGACCCGAGATACTGTAGCGGGACTTTTGTTTCTTAGTTTTCTTTTCTTTTTTTTGGCTGTGTGCATCCGTAGTGCCATTAGGGTGGTGCGTTGTTGCAGAGACTGGATGTAATTGGTATCTTATTGATATTAATATATTCCAAACGAGAAGTATCTCACGTTCCTAAGGTTAGCTATGGCAGAATTACATGTGATTAGTGAATCGCATATGCCCCTAAGATAGCTTTGCAGCCCTCGTCTGTTACTATGTTTCTTCAACCATGTGTTTTTATGTTAACGTTATGTTATGATGATGTATGAATTCGTCTATTCCATTATAATATATATCGCATTGTACACAATATTGGATAAAATCAACCTGTAGCAACACACAGGTAAATGGGAGTGATGTTTTAGCACATGGTAGCATATGCTCCCTTTATTTTGAAATGCATGTTACACATATTTTGAAAATTTAAAGAAGTTGAAACGAAAAATTTGCACGAACATATTCATGTGCTACACGCTCACAAAGTTGTTTCATGAAAAATCGACTTATCGTGTGACGTGTGTAAAAAAGACAAAATTCAATGCTAGAAATGAGGCTTTGCAGAAGATAAATTTTCTCTTTTTAACATAGACCACAAAAAATGTTGGTTCCTCGCGAAATTTGACGAACATACATATATTATGGATATGTTCATGCAAAAAAAAATTGACATTTCGAAAATATAATTTTTTTGCTAGAGGGAGCATATGCACCCAGGAGTCGAATTGAATTTCTCCGGGTAAATTCCCTAGTATCATATAAGAAGTAGGTAGCATACTAACATGAGATCCGAACTTGCAATCCAGTATTTAGATCCTAAAAAATATTCAATTGAAATCAACCAGTTGCAATGGCGGTCATGTGCATGCTTGAGATTTACTTGCAAATGAAAACTCAAAGCACATTTATAACTTTGCTTTTTTGCGGGGATTTATAAACTTTGCTATTGGTAATCTTGCTACAATTTATTATGGAAAGTTATGGGGTTGAAAAAATTATTGAAAAATAATAAGAATTTACTTGGTACGTCTCTGCTAACTAGTTCTTTTCTCTCCCGGTGCAACACATTTGTAAACATATAGTCTATAAAAGTTAATTAAACATAACAACAAGGTATACAAAAGTATATTAAAAATAATATTAAGATTATGGATGGGCTTACGCGAGTTAACCGACTTTGAGAAAATGTTTAAGCACAAAGAAAATATTCGATAAAAATACTTTGTATTGTCCAAACCATCACTTATATAGTCCACAACCTTTGTTCCACGACACCAAACATAGATGAGACATGGGCCGGTAAGTCCAGGTTGGGATAGAGCATGCACCAAGTCTTTACTATTAAATGGGAGTTGGCCGTTTGACACTCAACGCACTTTGGTGGTCATCATTGAAAGCATCCTATCCGTCCAATGTAATCGCACGATTTTCACTTCGCTCAATCTAATTAGGAAACAATCAGGCGTAGTATCAATCAATTCAGCGGCCAGTAAAACACTTGCCAAAAATATTTTAATGCTTGCTGCCCTCAGCCTTTTTTTCTCTGACGTAAAAGGAAACAAATATCCTCGTGCATGAAGTATTTTCCCACTAATTGCTCACGAATCAAAACTTTCCATTCCTCTACTCATATATACATAGAAAAAAGGAGAGTGTTTCGTTTTCTGTTCATTCCCCGCACTCCGTCTTTTCTTCGGTGCACACATATGTTTTCGCTAATTTAGCACTTACATGCAGTACCAGGCCTAAATCACGAAATAGCGGCGCAGTCATTCGCATCTCCTTAATCCTCGCTCCCACGCACTTCTAATCCTTGGTCACAATCAATGAATATGCTGCTCCATCATGTCCTCCTTTCCATTCCTGGAGATCAATGAAACGCGGCCTTCGACTCCGCCGCCCACGGGTCATCTCCCACTCGCCGACGTTGTTCCGCCATGTGTTGGGATGCATCCAGCCGCCTTCATCCCTCCTCTTGGCTGGGGATGCACCGCCGCCGCGCATCGTCGTCGCTGCCTCCGATGTTCATCCATGTGGTTGGAGATGCAGACGCTGCCGTCGTCCCTCCATGGAGCACGGGACGACTTATATGCTCCCGGCCTTCCTCCGTGCGGCCGAGGATGACACAAAATCTGCCGTCCTTCCTCCGCGCCACCTAGGACGCAAACGCCTCCCTGAGATCGATGACAATGTCGCCTGCGATCTTCTTCCGTACTAAGAGCAAGCACAATAACAAAGCCGGCAGCTGGCTACAAAGCATATGACAGATCAGCTAAATCATTGATAGGAAAAAATTGGTAGTACAATAGGCTGGCTACTACACAGGCTATATTGATTAGTTAGTTATTAAATGTTTGTATGCTTGGAGATGGGCAAGCATGCATGCGCCTGCTTAGAGTTTGATGGCCGGCTACAAGCGAGCGGTAGTTCCTTATTTTCTGTGTTGCAGCCCGCCGCTTAGTCTATCGCCCATTCTATTCTCTTTCTTCATTTCTCTTTCTTCTAGCTACGAATTTGGTAACGTGGACATGCTTATAACCTGCTGAGTAGGACCTATTGTACTTGATCTAAGAGGTGAGTGAAGACTATCGACTACGTCTATTTTGATTTATTCCTCCTGTAACTCAGGTCAGAAATCCATGTGATTGAGTCTTTTCAATAATTTCGTAGCTTCTGAAATAGTAATTTCTGATATCATACCTTCTTTATCATTCGCAGTTGTATATACAAGTGCTAACATGGCAGGAACTGTAAACAAATCTTCTAAACCACCATGGTTCAGAAATACAATTAATGTTTGTAAGTTCTGGGCCTAACTCTACTATAATGCCATCTATTCTCAAGATGCTGATATTTTTTCTATGTTTATTGCAGATATTGGAACATCCTTCTATTTGCCTGACTCGTAAGCAAAAGTGTTTTCATCATCTCCAATGAAACTAGATGAGTTGTTCAAACATGTATTGGTTGCACAAGCTGCTGGCTTAGTTAGTCAGTACTCAACTACACTATCACTGCTCTAAGTTGTAAGCATTTCATAGTTCATAGTTGCTATATGCTAATTCACAGGTCCGTTCCATATGGAAATATGCTAATATGTTATGTTCTCACATAGATGTATGAGTTTGCTGATGAACTGATTTTTGTACATGAACATGCTTCTGAACAATTAGACTTGACGACTTCAATGGCGACTGTTCCTCCTCCACAAGCCGAACCTTTGGCAACACTTGTATCATAAATTGCACGTCTTCTTCAGCTATTTGTATCATGTCCGATGCATCTCTTACTGAAAAATGGACATTGCCCATTTTTCTTCTGATCTTTAATATCTGATGTATAATGTTGCTCATACTGCAAAGTTGGGCACAGGTAAGAATGATCTATATAAATAATGTTTGTTCTCAGACTTTTCTTTTGTGTTGCACAATTTTGTATGTACCTCATTTACGTGCACGGATTTTGTCTTTATAACCCTCATGCCGGGCATGCGCAAAATCACACTGTAGGGGTTTCTCCTACGGTATCATAGCCAAAAAAGAGATGCTGGGCAATCGCCAGATCTGCCAATTAATAATTCTAACTTCAAATATAAAATAGATGGTACCATTAACTTAATCTACCTTTTCATACCCGACTGGTGTCATCTACGCAGTCATTTGTGGCTTTCTATTTTTCTGCTGGTATAGTTATATGATTTCATTTATCCCAACTTTGTTGTGGGGTAGCAATGTCACCGTAGCAGATAGTGGATCCAGTCTTTATGAATAGGACATGCAAATGTTTTCCTTGTGACTATATGGACCTTTTGGTAAGATATATCTCATCCCCATTATCAGGCTCGGTGTACCAGCTAAATGGTACATAAATTCTGGACATATATGTGCTGCTCAACTTTGTAGTCCTAAGAATTATTTTTCTGTTATTCAAGATGATGGTTTGTGCTATAGGTAGTCTATGTCTAAGGTCTATGTTTTTTCGGTTCCCGTGGTAAAATATTTTTATATGTGTAATGAAATGACCACATCTCATGTTTTTTCCGGGACCACATATTGGAAATTTTGCTCTAAGTGCACTTTTGCTATGTGCGGATAGGGAAGGAGAGGGTGCATGTGGTGGCCGAGGGGGGAAGGAGCAAAAAAAAACATGGCGTGTTGCACTTGATGGATTTGACAAAATAGAATATTTGATGCATCGAGGATTATATAACTAAAAGTAGAGCATTGTTCATCTTAGAGCTTTGGAGATGAGATACTATGATCAGTTTTAGCTTCTAACGCTTATGATATCCACTTACCTCAGAGTTGTATGTTAGTTGAAGATGTTCACTTACTACACTTTTTTTATTTGAAATGTTAATCTTAGTTTGTTGTGCAGATTTCATTGATGCCTCAGTATACGAGGGAAATATTCAAAATGGTGTATACATTGATGTTATTTGTTCGTCCTAAAAAGACGGTGTATCTATAACTAAAATATGTGTATATACCTTCATATCTAGATAAAGTTGGGCAGATTTTTTTAGAACGGAGTGAGATGTTTATTTGAGGGGGACATTCAATTGTGAAGTTTTGTATAGGAGAAGAAAACATTTTCTCTTATTGTGATGAGGGTAAAAAAGGAGACATGCGACAAGAAATGATTATATTCATCAAATAATATGGCGCTGGATATATGAAGATGACGACCGATTTTTTTAATCTGTAGCAACGCACGGGTATTTAACTAGTGTAGATTACATACTAGTGGCACGCACAATCATTGCGATTCCAGGTATTACAAGTCGGTGGAATGAGGAACTCGCAGGCTTTATCTTCTTATAATTGATCCTATTCTTCATGATAATGGTGGCAAATAGAAGAAGTGTCAACACAAATTATTCGCTAGAGCATCTCTGACGCACATGCTTTTTTATTAGTAGAATCATTAAAAAAAATTACCAGCATCCAAGTGCTAAGGACAAAGAGAATAAAACACGGAAGTGAGGTTTTGGCTCTTTGATGCATATAATCCCTTTATTTGAAATACATCCTAGACACATTTTAAAATATAAAAAAGTTACAAGCAAAAAAATCGCACATACATGCGCACAAAGTCGATTCATGGAAAAATTGAATTTTGTTGGACCTATGTAAAAAGATAAGAGACAATTTATATTTTTTTTTACACAGAGCACAAATATTACTATCTCTTTTAAAGAACTGTACGAAGAACATATATTTTTTGAGAACAACCACATATTTCATTAATAAAAAATCAGGTTACAATAACCAAAAAACATGGAAACTGAAAACAAACCAGGAAAAAACAGATTCCCTGAAAATTCTTAAGATAGAACCCTAAAAGATAGTAAAATACAGAACTATCCCTAGAGTTTCTACACTGCCGAAACTAGCGGGTGCCGCCAAACTCCAACGCTGCCTAGGCACACGTTTGAGAAGATGTCGAACTTCCATCATTGCTAGATCCGAAGAAGCAACCTATCGCCAACGAGGATTTGTGAGTCTATGAACAGACCCGATGCGATCAGCCAGGCACATGTCGCTGTGGCACGTCGACCGGGGACGTCTCCGTGCTTCCTTGAACCAAGATCCGCCGTATCCCATCGACGAAGTCGGGAAACAACGATAGATTCACCACCTACGGACCAACTTCCTCGCTCCAGAGCATCCATCTCGCCCCGATCCCTAATGCAGTCATGGACAACAACTAACGTTAGTTAGCGACATGTCGAGAAACAGATCTGGCAAGGAACATATATTGTGCCAACATAGATTGTGGAAATGTACCCAGAATTTTTTTTTTTTTTTGACAATTCAAAATATGCAAGCATTGCATCACTCTTCTCCCTTCCCTTGTCGCCGGGGAAACGGCTAAAACCCTAGGTACCTCGCGCCTCCGAAAGGAAACGGCGGCGCTTGCTGCCGGAGGGACTGGACGGCGGCGCGTAGGTGAGTCTTCTCTGGTCATCCTCGTCCCTCTCTCGTCCAAGCTTTCGGGGCTGTCCACCACCAGCCGCCGCAGCTCCGCCTCCGCGGCGCCCGTTCCTCCACTTCCCTCAGCCGCGTGCGCCGGCTTTCCCCACCTCGCCGAAGCGAGCCCCAACCCCTTCGCCAGCTCCACATAGACCCCTCCTCCCCTCCCACCCTCGCCCACTACCTCGCAACCCTCCTGGGACTGCGCCCCATGGAGCAGCCGCCTGCAGCCCATGGCAGAGGAACCCCAATCCCCAACTGAATTAAGATTTTGTTTGTTTGACCTCCGCGGCGCAGTTCGAAAAACGATGTAGTACAGGTCGATATCCCCAACTGCTGCAATTCCACTCTTCTTCTTTTTCCTACCCCAAGGCTGAACCATGTCAGTGCAAAGTTTTCCAGGCTGTACAGCTAGCTGTTCTGGCCGATTGTAGTGTTGCAGATTCAGGTGCTTATGACCTTACTGAGTGAATGGCTATACACTTTGCCTTGATGCTTATGAATGCTTCCTGTTATGACCATTGTTGTTTGCTCTACCCGTTATTGTTGCTACATGTAAGAGACTTGGAAACATGATATTTATCTTTTCCAATACTTTCTTATGTGCTTGTCTAAGAACTTGCTGTTTATGTACTCCCTCCTTTCTAAGAACACACATAGAGAGAAATTTACACCAGGATTGGGCGGGATTACCCATGGACAATTGATGTAAGAAAGTAAAGAAGTTCGCATAACGTAAGAAAAATTAATCAAATCCTAAAAAAATTTGTCCAGACAAATGGTTCAACGCAATAGACCTTATATTTTGGATTTTTTTTTCTCAAAAAATCATACACCTTATATCTAGGAACAGAGGGAGTGCTACCTAAGAACTTTCTGTAACCTATTGTTGCTTTGTGAGACACATGGAAACTTGTGTTGCTATTGTTGCTCCATAAATGAGCGTTATTTTGATTAACATTTTTCATAGACATTCTGCTGTTCTGCACATTTCCAAGTTCATATTTCTAATAAGATTGTGGCTGTTAGATTTTTAAGTATTTTCACGTTTTTTAATACTATTGCGGTTGCTATGCATACTTTTTTATATTTTTCATTATTTTCATTGAAAGTTATATACACAATCATTACACATATATGACTGTTGAGAAAATTCATTTTCTTACTTGTACAATACTGTTACAATCATCAAGCTCTTGAAAATTTACAATTTAAGCTTTGATACATCCAAACAGGAATTGGAATTTCCTGTCCTCTTTGATTCCAACTTCCATTGTCATAAGCATCCACACAACATCAATGGATTTGAGAGGCATTTCCATTTCCTCACAGTTTTGGTATTGGCCTATTTCAGTTCCATGAGCTGACTATCTCTTTCCAAACAGAGCCTGGCGTGTGTCTCGAGGCCGTAGCCAACGTCGGTGACAACGATGGTCACCGGAGTAGAAGGGGAGAAGGCCCCAGCCTTGCAGCTGGAGACACTGCTGGCGCTCGGCCTCGACCAGCGCACGGCGGAGAACGCGCTCGTCAACAGCAAAGTCACCGCCAACCTAGCCGCTGTCATAGCTGAGGTAAAATTACTTGCCATGGTGACGCCTTTTCTAATTCAACAATTGCCGGTTCGTGTGGCCGCTGCGGTCTAGGGAATGATCTATGTTCAGTTGGTTCGTTGGTGTGGGATTTAGTTAATCTGATGTTAGAATTGTGCCAACGAGACTAAAAGATGTCTGGTTTCTGGAGATTTATGTGCGACCTGTAATCTTATTTTCTCAATTAGCCCATCCCAACTCGTATGTGGCAATTGAACAGTAAGTTTGATCTAGAGATAGCCCAAATCTGACACCTACTTCATGATTTATGACATTTGCATTTACTCAATTCTACCAGTATCATTTTTTATATGTGATAAAGAGGAATTCAGTTTTTTTTCAAATCATTAAAAGACTTTTTTTCCAACAAGTACATATGTCTGTGACCAGTGATCTCCTTGACGCTTAGTGATATTTTTGTCTAGGCTGACCCCATGTTTCAAGGTTAACTATCTTATGTATGTGGAAATCTGTAAGGATGATGTTACACTATTTGCACTCCTTTATTGCCGTCGTGTTTTTCAAAGAGATGCCTGGTTGAATCTTCAGTATTACATGAGTTGTTCTAGTATACAAGAGCATTTGATTGAATAACCAACCATGTTAGTTTTCGGTTATCGCCTATAATATGCTGTCTAACTATTTTGCAATGCAAGTTGCAGTGGCTTACTGTGAACAAATCAGTGCCATTTATTTCTTCAAAGCATACCGTGTTTTCTCTTTTAATTGAATTTGCCTATAAACAGGCTGGTATAAGTGGATGTGACAAGTCTGTTGGAAATCTTCTCTATGCGGTGAGTACCTCTACCATTTTCCTTTTGTAGTTTATACGTTTGAGGTTTATGATGTTTGACATACGAGTTTGCACTTTCTCGTGGATGAAATAGGTTGCCACTAAACACCCAAACAATGCACTTGTCCATCGACCTGCTCTCATCAACTATATTGTGTCAACGAAGGTATATCTGCTACCTTTTTGGTTCCCCAATCGACATTGAGCAATCAGTTTGCATTATATGTTTCTTTTCAGAGTAAATAATGAACTCTGTTTCAAAGTTCTTTTGTCTTAATATTATGAATCGGTCAATCTGATGTATTTCTCTATGTCACTATTCAGATAAAGAGCCCTGCACAGCTTGATGCTGCCCTGTCATTTCTTTCTAATGTTGGTCCTGAATATTTGGATATTGGGAAATTTGAAGAAGCCTGTGGTGTAGGTATGCTTTTGTAGTAGAAGACTAGAAGTATATATGCTTCTGCAAATTATAACCAATGTATGCCACAGTCACTGACTGGACACTAGAGAAAATTTATGATGGTGACTTGGTAATGTGGTTGTTCAGATGCTAATATAGGATAAGTTTACATTTTTAATGATCGGATATCAAAGGACACCTTTCTTTTGAGTAGCTTATTCTTAGTCAGCTCTTTCAGTTGACCACCTTATTGATTGGAGTGCGATTGTAACTGCAGGTGTGGTTGTTTTGATTGAAGATATTCACTCAACTGTCGCTGAGATTCTAAAGGAGAATATGGAAGCTATACTGGAGCAGCGGTATCACATAAATGGTTCGCTTCCAATTCAATTTTAAATTACTCAATTTTCTTATTAGTTATTTGAGGAGAGTGGTCCTTCATCATGCTTATCTTTCTTCCAGTTGGTAGCCTATGCGGACAGGTTAGGAAGAAGCACCCCTGGGGTGATGCTAAGGCGACAAAGGTGCAAAACATTGCTATAAATAAAGCACTTGGCTTCTTTTGGTTGTGTGAACTTTATTCTGAACTTCCTTATATTTTGTTCATACAGGATGAGATTGAGAAGAGGCTTGCAGAGATACTAGGTCCAAAGACGGAAGCTGACAATGTAAAACCAGTGAAAAAGAAGAAGGAAAAGCCAGCAAAAGTTGAGGTTGGTAAGCTGAAGTGGACCCTTCGTTTGAAGTTTAGTGATTTGATTATTGTGATTATTGAATTAGCTTGCATACTTTCTGTGGAACGCAGGAGAAAAAAGTTGCAGTAGCCACTGCTGCCCCACCATCTGAGGAGGAACTGAATCCATACACTATATTTCCTCAGCCAGCAGAAAACAATAAGGTACCATAAATTGTGAGATAAAGCGATTTAAATGTCTGTTAGTGTTATGCATCTCAATTCTGCACACTGCTGTTCTATGATATCCCCCATGTGGTTACTATTGTTCTTCTAAGCACTCCAATTGGTTGTTCTGTTAAAGTTTTGGTTATGACCGGCAAGAAATCAACTAAAGTGGTCTTGATTTGTTTTCACGAGCTAGGTTCATACAGAAATATTCTTCAGCGATGGGAACATTTGGAGGGCGCATAACACAAAGGAGATCTTAGAGAAACATCTTATTGAAACCGGTGGAAAAGTGATGACCCGTTTCCCACCAGAACCTAATGGATATCTTCATATAGGTCATGCCAAGGTTTTATAATCTCCATGAAAAGCATTTCTCTGTATACCAGTTGCATGAAAATGGAATATTGTGCTTACATTCTTTACCTGATTCAGGCTATGTTTATTGATTTTGGACTGGCTAAAGAGCGCGATGGTCATTGTTACCTTAGGTAACAACATATATTTTTACATTTGGAACAGTTTTCTCCTGCTTGCTAGTTTATATCCTTTCTTCGTCTGTTCATGCCAACTTTAAGGGCCATTTTTTTTTGTACCAACTGCTTATTTATTTACTCATGCTTGTCTTGACCATGCCATAGAATAAATACTACTTAAAATTTATGTTTCTTTTCTTACACTGCACCCTTTGTTCTGAATTATAAGATGTTTTGGAAATTTTAATGTGGACTCTGCATACGGACTGAGAGTGAACAGAGTCACAGACACACTAAAACGCGTCTATATACGCGTGGTTTAGAAAATTGCAAGAACTTATAATTTGGGGTGTACTATTTAATTATTTATTTCCATTTAATCTGAAGTTCTGATTAATATTTCTTTATCTTGCTGGTTTTGTTTGCTTGTTGTCACATTCACGAAAAAAATGGACTGCTGTCTGTCTGAACAACAGGTTTGATGATACAAATCCAGAAGCTGAAAAGAAGGAATATATTGACCACATCCAGGAGATAGTCCAGTGGATGGGGTGGGAGCCCTACAAAGTTACATATACAAGTGATTATTTTCAAGCTTTATACGAGCATGCAGTTGAGTTAATACGGAAAGGACTAGCCTATGTGGATCACCAGGTATTTTTCTTTTCTCCTTTGTCATGGTACATGTATGAGTCCTTGAGAAATAAAATGTGCAAATGCTGACTTGTATATGATTGCCAGACTGGAGAACAAATCAAGGAATACAGGGAAAAGAAAATGGATAGTCCATGGAGGAATAGGCCCACTGAAGAGTCACTGCAATTATTTGAAGACATGCGACGTGGGTTGATTGCTGAGGGCGCAGCAACTCTCCGAATGAAGCAGGACATGCAGAATGATAACAAAAACATGTCTGACTTAATTGCATATAGAATAAAAGTAAGTTACAATTGATGAATTGTATGTCCATATCTCATAAATGCATAACTCAATCCTTTGATGCCCATGTAGTTCACTCCTCATCCACATGCTGGCGACAAATGGTGTATCTATCCAAGCTATGATTATGCTCATTGCATGGTGGACTCATTTGAAAACATTACACACTCAGTAAGTTTCCTTTTCACAATAGCTTTGGCTTGTTTGAAATATATACCATGACTAACTGAGTGGTTAATTATTAGTTGTGCACACTTGAGTTTGACATACGCCGTCCGTCATACTACTGGCTACTTGTTGCCTTGGGCTTGTACCAGCCTCATGTCTGGGAGTATTCAAGGCTGAACATATCAAATACAGTGATGTCTAAGAGAAAGGTATGTTAAAAATCAAGAAATAAATATTATCCTGTTGGATCAATATTTATGGATATCCATTGTCCTTGTTTGTTCTGCTGCAGTTAAACCGGCTTGTGACAGAGAAGTGGGTAGATGGGTGGGATGATCCTCGTCTGTTAACTCTGGCAGGACTGCGGCGACGGGGAGTGTCAGCCACTGCAATTAATTCATTTATCCGTGGAATTGGGATAACAAGAAGGTAAAAGCATGAATAATGGTGAACAAATCGTTTGCATGAACCGGGCTTTGGGCCACAACCACAAAATCTCTGTTTCTGCTACTGATTGGCCCTTGATGTTCTTTATGTGCAGTGACAATAGCTTGATTCGTGTTGACCGTCTTGAATATCATATCAGAGAAGAACTTAATAAAACAGCTTCCCGAACCATGGTTGTTCTGCATCCTCTAAAGGTTTGGCATTCTGTTCCTGCTGCAAACCACTCTATGCCTTCAGTCTTTAGAAGTTCCCAACACACTGATGGTGCTTCCCTTTGCTAAATTAGGTTGTAATAACTAACTTGGAGGATGGAAAAGTCATAGACCTTGATGGAAAGAAGTGGCCTGATGCTCCTGCTGATGATGCTTCATCCTACTACAAGGTGCCTCTCTTGTTCAGTATATGATTAGAAGAATACGTTTTGTTGTTATGGAACGACTTGTTTAAAATTCAGTCAGAAGAATGCAATAAGATTTACAGCAGCAGAAATTTTTAGGTTCACATTATATCTTTGATGCTTTATACATTTTAGTACCTTATGTCCATGCTTCATAATTTGTTATGCGCTAACTATCTACAGGTTCCTTTCTCAAGAACTGTCTACATTGAGAAAACTGATTTTCGTCTTAAGGACTCAAAAGATTACTATGGGCTAGCTCCTGGTAAATCTGCCTTGCTAAGGTAATTGATACTGTTCTTGTGTTGACAACATAGATCTGAATTTACTTTACCATTGATGGTTCTTGTCTATTTAATTACTGTAGGCTAGCTCCTGGTAACTCAGCATATTTACAACATGATACTTGTCTTTTTAATTACTAGGTATGCATTCCCCATAAAATGCACAGAGGTTATTTATGGTGATAATTCAGATGAAATTGTTGAAATTCGAGCTGAGTATGACCCCTCAAAGACTTCTAAACCTAAGGTAACTGGTCATTTGAATCTGTTCGAATCAGACAAACCTAGCTAGGGACTTGGGGCACAGTAAAAAAATATTCCAGATGTTTACTTGGTTTGCAATTTGTTCAGGGCGTTCTGCACTGGGTTGCTGAGCCAGCGCCTGGAGTTGAGCCATTGAAGGTCGAGATAAGATTATTTGAGAAATTATTCCTATCAGAGGTATAGTTTTGCTGCTGTTCTTGCTGTCATTACAGATGTGTTTGGACTGGAAAGCCACTTTCTCATGAATGCTTTGTTGCTCTCTTAGAATCCTGCCGAATTGGAGGATTGGCTGGGTGACCTCAACCCAAACTCGAAGGAGATTGTAAAGGGCGCCTATGCTGTACCATCACTCGCGACCGCAGTCCTGGGTGACAAGTTCCAGTTTGAGCGGCTTGGTAATCTCTCTGGACCTCTTTATTCGTTGGGCAAGGTTCAGGAAAGTGGAAAAAACCGTCGCTTATGCACGCTGAAGCGCAATGCGGAGGCCTTCCGCATCAATTGCATAAGCGCTTAAGCGGAACAAAGCAGAAAAAAGAGGAAAAAAGCGCCGCTTATGCGCGCTGAAGCGCTAAGCGGAAGGCCACCGCACCAATTACGCTTAACGCTTTCTTGAACCTTTGCATTCCTCCCTGCACCACTCGATGCAACTGACTGTTGTGCTTGGTTGTAATTCCAGGCTATTTTGCTGTGGACACGGAGTCGACTCTCGAGAAGGTTGTGTTCAACAGAACTGTTACTCTGCGCGACTCTTATGGGAAGGCTGGACCCAAGTGACTGCTCATTTTGGTGAAAGAACTTTGATTCTGATTGGCTACAGAGACGCTTATGGGAGAAAACTGTAGTGCCGTACAAACATACCAATAGCCAAAAGGCCTTTTTGTTGCACAAGTAGTGGTCTTGTGATTACTATTAACGTATGTTCACTCAAAATTTGAATGATCAAGTTTATGTTTTGAATGATCGTACTCGTCCTCTACTTCAGAGGGACGTCGATCTCTCAGGTTCGTTAGCTGGGCATCAGACGGTATCGTCTGGAAACGCAGCGATGGGGTATGGAGACGCAGCGACGTGGCCGGCCCAAGGCCACTCCACGAAGCGGAGATCATCAGCTCGGAAAATAGACGCGAGAGGTCCAAAACAGGCGAGAAAGAGCGCAAACAAACGACACCGGAAAAAGATCGCCAGAACGTGCGGCGGACGCACGCCTCTGCTCCTCAATGCGTTGCTTTGTTCATCAATCTGGGGCAAATCTCACTACTCACTAGCCTGGCTCTCTCCGTTTCTCTCAGTCGATTGGTAAACGAAAAAGATGGATCTGTTAGGTAGAAGCCACCAGTATGAAGAATATGAAAAACAGCACGGCGATGTGCGCCGGGGCCGCAACAACGCAGAAGTCGAGCAGTTTGCCGGTTGTTTGTATCTGGTGGGTGGCTTCGGGTCCCCTAGAGTTGGACTCAACTCCACCGCGTGGAGTTGGGCAAATCCCAGCCCTTTTATTCTTGGACTGGACTAGGCAGCAGCGCCGCATAATTTTCATCCCGTGCGACACCTAGCTGGCAACCCATCTGCTGCTTTTAATTCGGTTCGAGCGGCCCTTTTTCAACTGTGCGCAGCTAATGGAAAAACGTGTCGTCACTCCTTCGTTCTCTTTGTCCTTGGGCTGTGGTCCTGAAAAAGCCAAACTACCTTTTCCTATGCCCGAGCATGGACAAGTCAAAAGAAAAAAAAGCAAAAACTACTCCTGCCAGATAAATTTCACATACCGGTAAGGCTGGTCATAGTGGGGAGTAACTTAGACTAGTAACATATGTCATGTTACTAGTCTAGATTACTACCTTCATAGTGGGTAGTAACTTATATGTGGTGTCATGCACTGTGTTATTTATTATGTTGTAGACTCATTTTGCCTTGGGGTGTGTGATGTTATGGTAACATAGCTAGTTACCACCTCACTCTCTTTCTTCATTTATTAGCATGCCATGTCACCAAAATTTCTTGAGATGTGTGATGTTACTAGCTATGTTACTGCCACTATGAGCAGTCTAAGCCCAAGGTGAAGCTACCGGGATAAATTCATTAGGCTCCTAATTAATCGGGTAATTAGTCTCATTTAAACTTGGCAATCGCTTGGAATTAATCTGGTGGTTAGAATCTTGGTACGGAGTACCACTAATTAATCTGGCAATAGCTCGGAATTAATCTGGTAAATATGGCAACTACTACTCCGTATCTGGCAATTAACACAAATTAATTGGTCAGTTACTGCTAATTAATCTGTCAATTAAAGATGGGGCATAATCACACGTCTCCTCTCGCAGCTTGCGCATAGCTCTGGTAGCTCCATCTTCAACCTCTCTGATTTCTAGTGCTCGGCGCCTGTGACCTCCTATAATGTGTGCTCGGCGTCCTCCAGCGCAGCTTCGTGCTCGGCGGTACGGCCTCCAGCGTGGCGACGTGCTCGGTGGCGGCGACGCCCTCACCCGCTGGGTCGGCGACGGTGGCCTCCCCAAGCAGCTCCGTGCTCGGCGGCGGCGTCGACCTGCCCTGCTGTGTCGGCAACAACGGCTTCCCGCGCGGCTCTCCATGGTCGGCAGCGGCGACGACCTCACCCGCTGCATCGGTGACAGCGGCGTCGACCTGCCCCGCTGTGTCGGAAACAGCGGCCTCCCGCGCGGCTCCATGGTCAGCAGCAGCGACGACCTCACCGGCTGCGTCGGTGACGGCGGCCTCCCCACGTGGCTCCGTGGTCGGCGGCGGCGACGACCTCCCGCACTGCGTCGGCGACAGCGGCGTCGACCTGCCCCGCTGTGTCGGCAACGGCGGCCTCCCGAGCGGCTCCGTTCTCGGCGGCGACGGTGGCCTGCTACTCTCTACCTTCTTTGACGCTGGTTCCCGTCGGGTTCCACTGAGAACTGGGAAGCGATGTGTGGTCGAGGCCACTCGGGAATTAGGATAAGGCGGCTCCTCTCTTCCTAAGGAGAGCGATGCTTTTTTTTCCGTCCCATGCGGCGCTTATGTGTAGAATTTCCCTTTATTCTTTCTATGGTCTAGATTTAATCTGCTGGGAGGGAAGTTTTTTTTCCCTTTTGATGGTCCCTCCAAAAATAACTAGTCGCCCCATTTTTCCCACCAAAAGCACACCACGCACTGTTGTTTCCCACCAAAACTAGCACACCCATAATCATCTTCATTTTCAGGATCTGTATTCCTCAAACCTCTATATCTGTATTCTTCTCTTTTCAGCTGGTATTGGTGGCATTCACTAATGCAGCCAGAATGCAACAATGGACATCTCAGCGAAAATCTCAACGTGGCTCATGTCCTTTTTCTCAACAAGCAGCTGGTGCTCCCCGCGGGGATGAACTCTCTCTGATAAATCCTTTTCCTAGTTGCTCCTTCAATTACTTCTTGAGTTCTTTCAACTCTTCACTAGACATATGTAATGTCCCAGGTTTAGAGACGATTGAGGGGTAGAATTTAGAAAGGGATGTGCATTGCATTGCAAATTCTGGGGAAATTTCGCGCTTTTAAACAAAAACTGCATCGAAGGGGGACAAGTTTCTCTCTCGACACCTTACAGGGTTAGGGTTTCGAGAGTTCGACAAACTTGTTCCTTATTCAACTAGACTAGGGTTTTGAGAAGAGAGAAGGGGTATTGTATCACAAACTTAAGTTGCATGATTGAATTCAAATATTAAGTTGCATGATTGAATTCAATTAAGTATGTTTGAAATTTCAAAATTCAAACATCACTTGATCATGAGATAATTCAAATTCATCAACACATTTATATAAGCAAACATAAAAAAGGAATATTGCATACAATTAAAGCTCATTAGAGAAACTTGAGCTTTATTAATTAACACACAAATTACATTGTCAATTACAATATTCCAAATTGAATTATAAATATTACAACACATTACAAGAATTGAATAAATAGAAAAAGAAAAAGGAAAATTACAAGTAAATAAAATATCCTAAACTACAAGATAATCTTCATTTAAGTTTGAGCTTGATGATCTTCATCCTCATTTGATCAGCTCACTTATACCCTGCACACAAACACAACAAAGCAAAGGATTATGCCAAGTGGCATTGCCACTTGGCAGGTTAGTAGAAAATTGAAATTGAGCAGATATGGATCAGCTCTGCCGAGCTGATCATCTCACAGCCAAGGACCAAGCCAGATACCAAGCATTGGTACACACACACAGCCTAGTAGCTCACAAGGCACTGTGCATGTACAACAGCACACACACACAACCAGGAGAGTCACCAAATTGGTGCCAGGCCAAGCTGTCGACCAGAGGAGCCAACAAAGGTCCATATAAAACCTTTTCACAGCCAGAAACCCTAGCAGTTCATCGGCAGCATCTCCAAAAGGGTAAGAACACCGAGAACAGCAGGAACAGGAAGAACAGCCAGAGCTATTCAACCTGTCCAAGATCACCACAGAACCAAATCAAGCATCACAAGCTCACAAGGAGGAGTAGGACAAGCACCAGCTCATCACTGAAGCAAACCAACCAACCAGAAGCCATCCTCTACACCAACACCCAATTTCTAGGAGCTGGAGTGAGGTATACACAAAAGAACCTGAGCAAACACAGGCTTTGCTCATCAATAAGCATACACATGCATCATAGAGACAAAGAGGGTATGAAACCCTGGATGTATCATCACTTGGTTGCAAAACCATTTGGTGCCAGCAAATTTAAGCAAGGGCTAGAAGGAAAACAACCCAGGGAACACTTGGTTGTGTCAACACAGTGACACAACCAGAGAAATCCATCATGGATTTGATCCTAAATAGCCATCCAAACTCACCTAGCACTAACTGGTTCACTAACCATCGGACGAGTAGACAAATCCATGTCTATTTTGTTTTCAACAAGCAAAGGCTACTGGCTATTCCAACAAAAAGGGATCAGCCAGAGAGCAGTTGTCCTTCCACAGCAAGCCAACAAGGGGTGGGAGCTTCCTGAGCAGCCAAGAATGCCTGCTGAGGCCACCTCAACCACCCAAAACAGTCAAACCACCAAGCCCAAGACATGCATCATCACCCGAGTGGGTTCAGAGTGGGCTAGGGTCCCCAACAAGTGTTGTCATCCCTCTAGCCCAAGCAAATTAATTGATATGATCATCACTGTGTCACAGTTCACATCATTTATCCAAATATCAAGGCAAATTAAGCAGATAAATGAAACAGACAAGCTATCGATGCACATAGTCTTGCTGATGATCCAAAGGATCATTGCAAGCAGCCACTGATGCTTGGACAAGCACCATCACACACAGGCTAAGCCTGTATGAAGCACAAATAGCACTGGATGAACACCAGTGAGTCACAGAGAGGAGCACACACTTACTCACAAGCAAGAAATGATCAATTGATCATCAGAGCCTCACTAGCTCTTGTTACAAATCGCCACAGCCAAGTCTAGCACCAACACAATAACCACATAAATTACATAGCCACAGAACAGGAACAATGGCATAGCAGACAATCAAATATATGATATATAATTGTATGCAGAAGCACACCATCAAGGGATGGTGTTGTCTAGCCCACAAGCATGCTCAAGGGAATAAATGTATGACCTGCTAAGACTATTATATTGTAAGCTAAGTTGGGTTCACCTGGAACCCTGGAGTATCCCTCTCTGGACCCAGGAGGAACTCCGTGATGATATGTACATATGGTTTGTAATAATAAATGAATGAGTTATGGACCAGCTATGTTCTGTTGTACTACTCTGGGAGATGTAATATTTGTGGATTGGTACTTCGTGAATGTTATATCAACGACTGGCATACTACAACATGCAGTGGTATGCAGGGTCACCATACGTACATACCTTGTCCAGGAGCTAAAATTATCCATAACCGGGGACACGGCTAAGATCTTAGATTTAACTCTCGATAGGTTGTGCACTTTCACCTTACGACCCATTCTACCCAAGAGAAGAATGAGACAAGATCTTTCAGAAGGAGAAATTCAACCATACTAGCTAGACCCGTTCCTATTTGGCTACATCTGCTTGTCTAGCAACAAGTTGAACCCTCACAACTTAATTAATCCGGGCAAAGCCCATAATACCATAAGGCTGCACTAGAAGCTATCTAAAACATGGACGAATTGGTAATCTCTTTAATCCTAGGTGGCCAACCACAACTGAAACTTACAGGCTTAAAACCCCTCATAGGTAATAAACCCCCCGCACGATCCGCTGGTTATACACCCCAGGTGTGCAGTCTAGATCGAGCAACCACTCTACATATGCGAACTCTCAGGTGTCTCCACCTAAATCCACTGGTTGAACACCCCAGGGACGTTGTCCTGAGTAGCTGCCCACCATTCATACCATTCCACCCAGGTGTTTCATTAAGATTGTTAATTTTAAATTTTCAAACACTCACAACCAAAATAATGAAACATAATTTGGCATCTGATGTTGCAAAGCAAAGTTAAATATCGTAGAAAGGCTTTGGGAGTGGCTACACACTACTAGTATTGCTAAGCATAGTATAAAAACTTTACTTTGAAAACAAAACCCTACCATGCATACTAATTAAAAACACTAATGCGTAATATAAAATAGATAGGATTTTGAATGTCACTTTCCTTGATCAAAGCAACCAACACACTCACAACAACGACACGTGTAGCTCTCATCTCCTTCACAATCTAATCAAGCAAACAAAAGCAAAAATAAACATAACATTCAAGATGAACAATCATAGACATGTATGCATGCATGATATGCACTATTTAGATTCACACATAGAGATGATGTGAAAATGTTGTATTTAATGTTCTCTGATATTAATAATGTTGGTAATGTTCTTTGGATAAATTTGTTTTATTAGGTTTTTAAATATAGCAATACTAGTGATTTAAATAACCCATAAAACTTAATCAAATAGTTTATGCAAAGTTTTAGGTTATGAAAAAATTAGCTTTCTACACCTTTGTATAGAGTATAGTAATACCAAGCTAATGCAATTCGAATCATTCAAAAAATGTTTATAGAATTTAAATCATGGACAAACTACTTATTTGAACATAATTTATAAGAGCAAGTTTGTGCACGTATGAACTTTGAACAAATTTGGTTCCATGATATTATACAAGTTCTAATGATTCCAGAGACTACAAATTTATAAATTTTGGATTAGTAAATTAATTGATACAAATTTTATAGTGGAAAAAAGTTAATTTCCCTATTTGAATTATGATACAAAATTTACCACAGAACATATACTGTATTAATGCATAATTGGATTCTACAGGTTACAAGCTTTCCGATGATATAAAATTTGTAAAATTTGGACGTCTGGATGTTTTTATATTGAATTTCTAAGTTGGACATCAAATCTGGCATTTAAATTTGAGTTTAAATCGAATTTGAGTGATGTTGACTGGGCACGCTGACTGGACGCTCACTGAACGCTGACTGTGCTGACACGCGACACGATCTGGTTGGTCGGTACTGATTCGGTGTGGTGGATAGATATGGGCCCTCCGATCTAGATCTAACGGACGAGGAGAAAAGGGAGAAGCTCACAGCGGGGAAATTGCCGGCAACGGTGACGACGGCGGCTGCGGCTCGGGAGGTGGTGGTCAGCGGGGTTCCGACGGGTTCTGGAGGTGGTGGAGACCACGAAAAGCTGCGGCTTGATCTCGCTGTCTGTCTGCTGGTAGTGGCGCGATGTTCTGCGCCCGTGAGTGGCGGCTGGTGGTGGCAGCACTAGGGTTCTGCTTCGGCGTGAAATTGTGATGGTCTGCCGATGCGTTTCGGGTGGCGGCGAGGGGGAGAAGAGGAGGGGGATGCATGGGTTTAAATTGTCGGATGCGAACATCGAGGTTAGGGTTCGGACGCCGAGGTGGGTCCGGCTCGGTTTTGGAATCTGTGGAGCGCGCGGAAATTTTGCCGGAGGTTGAAGAAGATGCGCTGACAGGTGGGCCCCACCTGTCAGTGAGAGGGGAGAGAGAACTAGGCGGTTTGGGGGTGTGCGGGCAGAAACTGGGCGGGCTGGGCTGGTTTGGTGGGCTGGCCCAGTTCGGTCGGTCCGTTTCTCTTCTTTTTTTTATTCTTTCTTCCTTTTCCATGTCTCCTTTATTTCATAACTTTTGATTCACAACTCCAAAAGACTTCAAATTTGTTTCTAAAAATTTGTAAAAATCAGAATATAGTTTTAGGACTAAAAGAGGCAAGTTTAAAACTCATTTGAAAATTAATAAAAATAATTTTAGCACATAGGCTATATGGCAACAATTATGCAATTAGGGTTTTTAGGGTTTGACTTTTTTAGGGTTTGTTTGTTTTAGTTTGACTTTCAATGCATGAATGATATGAATGCATGATGCTTTGAATTTTTTGAAAACTTGGGATGTTACAACCACCTTTTGACTTTCTCTTTGAAAAGTGTAGCACTTTCATATGCTTCACTTCTTAATTCATCTGAAGCTTGTATATCTAACAATATTTTTTCTCCGACAGCCATAAAATCATAGTTTAATTTCTTAGTTTCCCAAAAGGCTTTATGCTCTAATTCTAAAGGTAAATGACAAGCTTTACCGTAAACCATTTTATAAGGTATAGTTCCCATTGGGTTTTTGAACGCAGTACGGTATTCCCAAAGAGAATCATTAAGCCTCATAGACCAATACTTCCTAGTGGTGTTAACCGTTTTCGGAAGTATCGTTTTAATTTCCCTATTGGATAATTCAACTTGCCCATGGGTATGTGGTTGATAAGATGTGGCCACTCGATGATTAACTCCATATGTATGAAGGATTCTCCGAAAACTTCCTTCCATAAAGTAAGTTCCACCATCCGTGATTAAAACTCCAGGAACTCCACATTTAGGAAAAAATATATCTTTAATCATTTGGATAGAGGTTTCCGCATCCGCATGATATGTTGGCATTGCCTCAACCCATTTAGTAACATAATCAACAACAACTAAGATATGAGTATATCCATTCGATGGAGGGAAAGGCCCCATGAAATCCATTCCCCAAACATCGAAGGGTTCAATTTGAGATTGTAGGTCATGGTCATTTTGTGTCTCTTACTTATGTTAATCATACGCTGACATGCATCGCAATTCTTATCAAGTTCATTAGAATATTTAAATAAGGTTGGCCAAAAAAAACATGATTGTAGCACCTTTGCAGTGGTGCGAGGTCCAGCGTGATGTCCACCATAAAGACATGCATGACATGCTTTCAGAACGGGGAGCATTTCACTTTCAGGTACACACCTTCTAATCATGCCATCCACTCCATGCATGTATAAGTAAGGTTCATCCCAAAAGTAATGTCTTAGATCGTTGAAGAATTTTCTTCTCCGATGCAAACCCATGTCCTTTGGTAGAAACCTTCCTACAAGAAAATTAGCATAATCCGCAAACCAATGATCATTAGAATTAACAACTGCAAGGCATTCGCCTGGTATAGACTCATTAATAGGAACGGGTCATATGCTATGCCTTCCATTCAAGATAAGTTATCAGCAACAGGATTATCCTTACCTCGCCTATCCACTATTTCCAAATCATACTCTTGAAGTAATGATACCCACCTGATCAACCACGGCTTTGCATCCTTGTTTACAAGGAGGTGCTGGAAAGCTTGATGATTAGTATGTATTTTTTTTACCTTAGAGTCAATGATATAAGATCTAAACTTATCACATGTAAAGACAATTGCAAGAAATTCTTTTGCAGTTGTGGCAAAATTCTTTTGATCATCATTTAAAAGTCGGCTAGCGTACTGGATAACATTCAGATTCTTACCATCTCGTTGCCCCAAGACGACACCTATTGCATAATCGCTAGCATCGCACATTATTTCAAATGGTTCTTTCCAATTAGGGGATTGTATAATAGGTGCTGTTACTAATGCTGCTTTTAACTGTTCAAAGGAAGTGATACATTCATTATCAAAAATAAAAGGAACATCCTTTTGGATTAAATGAGTCAACGGGGCAGCTAAGTTAGCAATGTTTTTAATAAAATGCCTATAGAACCCAGCATGCCCAACAAAGTTTTGTAATCCTTTAATGTCATGTGGTCTAGGTAATTCCTTTAGTGGTTCAAGTCCCGACTTATCTATTTCAATTCCTTTCTCATAAACTTTATGTCCAAAAACCTTACCCTCTCTTATCATGAAACGACATCCTTCCCAGTTAAGGACCAATTTCGCCTTCCTATATTCCTACAAAAATTTACCAATTTCGCCTTGCTATATTCCTACAAAACAACAGTAGTGAAACCAACCCTGATGTTTCCTATCAAAATGAAGAAGCATAGAGTGTGAGATATGCAAAACCTTAGTTAAGGATCGATAGAAATGTTTTCAAAACAATTTAATAATGGGGATTGAAACATTGATTCAATTCTCCATGGATTTTTTTATCAAACTTGCGAGGTTGACCAAGAGTTAGAATACGAGATATACCAAACTGAAAACAAGGTAATGATTGGGTGCGACATGGATTGGCCCCCATGATAACTACTCATATTGTTTACTCTTGTTATGAGGAATGGTAAATCTAGAGAGACATACCTACAAAGAGGTGTCGACGAATAAACCTAAACCCTAGGTGGATAAATATTATACCCTTATAGTAGGCAAGTGTTGCCCAGCGTAGGACTACGGTGAGTTTGAAGACCCAGCCACTAGATGAAAAATAGTGGAAGACCTTCAAGTAAGAAGATGAAGGATGCCTTGAAGTACTCGCACATTGGTTTTCGGTTTGACCCAAAGAGTGACCCCTTCTGTCAAAAGTAGTTCAACCACTTTTCCATATGGATTAGGAGCCCGGTTATGAGGAAACCCAGTCAGATCACCTTGAAGGGATATGTTATTCACTATAAGTAAACAACCCCTATTGGAGGTTGATAACCCACAAGTATAGGGGATCGCGGCAGTCTTCGCGGGAAGTAAAACCCAATTTATTGATTCGACACAAGGGGAGACAAAGAATACTTGAAAGCCTTAACAGCGGAGTTGTCAATTCAGCTGCACTCGGAAACGAGACTTACTCGCAAGAGTTTATCGATAGTAACAGTTTTATAGTAGTAGCGATAGTAAAATAACGACGACAGAGTAACAAAGACAGCAGTAGTGATTATAGTAAACGAGCAGGATTAAAATACCGTAGGCACGGGGACGGATGAACGGGCGTTGCATGGATGAGAGAAACTCATGTAACGATCAAAGCGGGGGCATTTGCGAGATAATAATAAAACGGTATCCAAGTACTAATCAATCAATAGGCATGTGTTCCAATTTATAGTCGTACGTGCTCGCAATGAGAAACTTGCACAACATCTTTTGTCCTACCAGCCGGTGGCGTACCGAGCCTCAAGGGAATCTACTGGATATTAAGGTACTCCTTTTAATAGAGTACGGGAGCAAAGCATTAACACTCCGTGAACACATGTGATCCTCACATCACTACCATCCCCTCCGGTTGTCCCGATTTCGTCACTTCGGGGCCATTGGTTCCGGACAGCGACATGTGTATACAACTTGCAGGTAAGATCATAAACAACGAATATCTTCATGAATCAATAACATGTTCAGATCCGAGATCATGGCACTCGGGCCCTAGTGACAAGCATTAAGCATAACAAGTTGCAACAATATCATAAAAGTAACATCTACGGATACTAGGCACTATGCCCTAACAATCTTATGACTATTACATGACCAATCTCATCCAATCCCTACCATCCCCTTCAGCCTACAGCGGGGGAATTACTCACACATGGATGGGGGAAACATGGCTGGTCGATGGAGAGGCGTCGGTGGTGATGATGGCGATGATCTCCTCCAATTCCCCGTCCCGGCGGAGTGCCAGAACGGAGACTTCTGGCTCCTGAGACGGAGTTTCGCGATGTGGCGGCGTTCTGGAGGGTTTCTGGCGACTTCGACTTCTCTCCGTGCGTTTTTAGGTCGAGGCCGATCAGTAGTCCGAAGGAGGGCGTCGGAGGCCGACCGAGGGGGCCACACGCTAGGGCCGCGCGCCCCCCTCTTGGGCCGCGCCGCCCTAGGGTGTGGGGCCCTCGGGCCTCCACCTGACTTGCCCTTCTGGCTCCGTGAGTTTTCTGGGAAAATAGGGCCTTCGTCAAAATCCCGAGGTTTTTCCCGAAAGTTGGATTTCCGCACAAAAACGAGACACCGGAACGGTTCTGCGAAAACGGTGTTAGTCCGTGTTAGTTGCATCCAAAATACACAAATTAGAGGCAAAATAACAGCAAAAGTGTTCGGGAAAGTAGATACGTTTTGGACGTATCAACTCCCCCAAGCTTAGCTTATTGCTTGTCCTCAAGCAATTCAGTTAACAACTGAGCGATAAAAGAACTTTCACGAACACATTTGTTCATATGATGTAAATATTCTCATGCTATGGCTAACACTTAGGCAGTTCATAATAAGATACATGCAAATAAGATCATCCAATAGCTATGTCAATCATGGAAAAGCACCAACAATTAATAATAAGCATCATGAATCATGTATATAAGCAGGATTGCAATGTTCATAAAAGAATATGATAGAGTGGTATCTCGCTTGCCCATATTTTATCAGCAAAACATAAATGCTCAGGCACCTCTGAAGTTCATAGAAAGACTAGAAATAGTGATTGTCAAAGATAAAAGCATCAAAGTTATACCACAATCAATCATATTTTGAGACAAGCATATTACACTAAGAATGACAGTTGCGCTCTCAAGAAAGTGCTCAAAGAAAGGATGGAGACACAACATAAAAGTAAAAGATTGACCCTTCGTAGAGGGAAGCAGGGATTAACATGCGCTAGAGCTTTTCATTTGTAAAACAGGAGTAAAGTTATTTTGAGAGGTGTTTGTTGTTGTCAACGAATGGTAATGGGTACACCAACTACCTCGCCAACCGTACTTTCAAGAGCGGCTCCCATGAAGGACGTTATCTCTACCAGCAAGGTAGATCATCCCTCTTCTCTTTTGTTTACACACGTATTTTAGTTTTATTATGGGTGACACTCCCCCAACCTTTGCTTACACAAGCCATGGCTAACCGAATCCTCGGGTGCCTTCCATCAATCACATACCATGGAGGAGTGTCTATTTGCAAAATTAAGTTGCTTACCGATGAATCGGAGCAAAACATGTGAAGAGAATTATTAGTGAAAGTTGATTAATTGGGGTCGGGAACCCCATTGCCGACTCTTTTTGCAAAATTATTGGATAAGCGGATGTGCCACTAGTCCATATGAAAATCCGTCAAGAGTAAATGACAAGGTTGAAAGTTAAACACCACATACTTCCTCATGAGCTATGAAATATTAACACAAATTGAGAAACATTTTGAAGGTTTTAAAGGTAGCGCATGAGAATTTACTTGGAATGGTTTGAAATGCCATGCATAGGTATTTATGGTGGACACTCCGGAATAACTTGGTTTTCATGTGTTTGGAAGCACGAGCAGTGTTCCCGCTCAGTACAAGTGAAGGCTAGCAAAATACTAGGGAGCGACAAATCAAGAGAGCGATGAATCGTCATAATCATGCTTGCGGCAAAATAAATTAACCGAGGCATAAAAGTGATACCGGAACTCGAAGCAATGTAAATCATCGAGGCTTAATTGACTTTTGTTCAGTCATATGCATGCGTGAGCATGTGCCAAGTTAATTCAAACGAATTATTCAGAGGAGGATACCACAATATCATACCTATCTATGAATAAAACAATGCGAGCAAACATCCATGACATGCTACTCATATTAATAAATTGGAGCTAAACATGAGAGATCATGAACTACTAGACTTTCTTAAATGACATATACCTCACATGAACCAACTAAGCATGCTCACATGGATTAGTATATGTACAAAAATGAAAACAAATAGAGTTCATACCAGCCTCTCACCACAATCAGATTGTCGAATATCATCATTATTGCCTTTTCACTTGTGTAGCTTGGATAATATGAAATGAAAACCACGCTCCAGCCACCGAAGACCATTGAACTCATAAAGAACTTTACAAAACCAAAGAAGAACAGCAAATATTTTTGGTGTTTTTGAATTTGAGAACAAGAATAAAAGGAAACAAGCAAACAAAGCAAAATCTTTTTGGGTTTTCTTATAGCAAACTAGCAATAGCAAATAAAGCGAAACAAATGCAAGAACCAAAGTAAACAAGTGGTGAAGAGAAACAACAGAAATATTTTTGGTCTTTTTGTGTTTTGGGAAAGAAACAAAGCAAAAACAAGAAATAGCAAATTAAAAGAAACACAGAAAAGCGAGATGGCAGAAATCTGCCAAAGTCTGACAGCAGTACAGAAATCGATTTTTACAAAAATCTTCCGTTGCTCAGCTCGAAAAGTGTTCAACTAATGAAAGTTAGATAACAAACTGGGGAACATGCACAAAAATTGGCAGCTCAAAATAACGTTCTGTCTGTGCGCACGAATTTTTCTAGTAACAGTCCAGAATCTGTTTTCGAGCAGCACTTCCCCAAATATCATCTCCCTCTCATTAGAAAACCACTCAAAGAGACTAAACAAGTATGCACAAGTATCCAGCAACCATAATATGCAAAGAATGAGTGATGCCGGTATACCTCCCCCCAAGCTTAGGCTTTTGGCCTAAGTGGAGATCAACCCCATGGTGCCCATGAAGAAGCACCCTCGTAGTACGAAGATGGATCATATTCCGGGTATGTGCTAGAAGAAGCACCCGGATACGTGACGGTGTAGTCGTAGGAGGGCTCGGCGTCCTCGGAGTCATGCTGCTGGTGGAAGTTGTGTATCTTCAGCTTCTCATCCACCTCCTCCTTAGAGCGCGACCACGGTTTCCTGTTGATACCGAACAAATCTGGTTGGGGCAAAGGGACTTCCCTCTCTTCCCCGTCAGCAAACAACACTCTATAGACAATATTATCTAACCTAGAGTCAGCTGTAACAAATTGATGACTCTTCATAGCAGCAATATCGAGCCTCGTGGGAGCTATTTTTACATCACTAGGGTCAAGAGGAAGCTCTAAATATGCTAAAACGCGCGAAGCAATAATTCCTCCAAATATGGGCCCCTTGTTAGACAAGCGGCGAGCAACAAGAGCACCAAGATGGTAAGGTGTTTCCCCAGTGAGTGCAGCAATTAAGAAACCAAGGTGATAGCTAGATATGTTGCTAGTGTTCTCCCTACCAAGAATGCTAGTACCAATGTAATAAGCAAAATACTTAATGGCGGGGAGTTGAATGTTTCTTATCTTGCCGCGCTGAATGGTGCGACAATCATCATTGGTGATCCCTCGATAGAGCTCCAACAATTCCCTTGGGTTGTCCTCGATCTTCCTTGCTGTACCTACAGGGACAATACCCAATGCAGCACAAAAAATTTCCAACTTCATAGTAATAGGTTTACCATAGATCTTGAATGAAACTGTCGGGTTAAAGTGCCTATTGTTGAACTTGAAGCTCTCCACAAAGATTTTAGTGAGCGTGTAGTATTGCTCACTCTCATCTCCCACATAGGTGGTCAAACTCGCCCTACCGACGAGGGTAAAGAAATCATCCAGCAACCCTGCATTACTCAAAAAGTCATAGCATGGAAAGGATGCAGCGTTGGGGACTCCATTGTCCTCCTCGGGTGCGAAGCTTGGCGCGATGAGATCCTCATTGTAGAATGGCCTGCATCGGGTGGATGACCTAGAGGGCCTCCCCGTGCTTGTTGTCTCCCCTTGGAACACTTCTCCAAAGTTAAAGTTGTCCATCCCCCTTTTCTGAAATTTTTCAACAAACAATATAAAACTTGATTTGGTGACATATAATTGAGGGAAACTACCATAGGAACTTGCTAGAGTACTAATCATGCATCAAAACTAGTTTCTACCACTTAGAACAAGCATGCAAGCTCACTAAACATGTACAGCAAAATATGCAAGATATACTCCACCAAACAAAATTCTACTTGGAGGGTTGGAGGAGTCACATACCGAAAAGCAAATGTGCCAAATTTCAGACAGAAATCTGGGCTGAGCAAAGAGATCGAGAAATTTGGAGTTCTTGAGCAAAAACACGAGTGAGAGGAAGTTGGTGTCGATTTTTTCGGGAGAGAGAAGAGTGTGAGAGGAAGAGATGCTAAAGTGGGGTAAAGGGGGGCCCACACACCAGGGTGGCGCGCCCCCTTGCTCGGCCGCGCCGGCATGTGGGGTGCCACCCGGGGTGCCCCACTGGTCATCCCCAGGTGCTCCCAGGTGCCTCGTCGAAAAATAGGACCAACGGTATAATTTTTGTGAATTTTTGAAAACTTTGAAAAATGCACATTTCTGGGTATTAAATTTATTATCACTGGCCATGAAAATTTTTGAAATCTCTAATCAACTAAGGAACTTTGCAAAATAAAAGTGCTACAGCAAGTAGATCAAGTGGAGGAAGAAAGAAATGTTGTTTACCTCCTCTATGCATATAAAAAGTATTTGTTAACAAGGTTGATCAAGTCTTGCCACCAAATAAATTTTACATAGCATAAGAAGAAATAAACCTCAAATCAATCATGTTACCTTGAATTGTATTGATATGGATCCAATCACAAGAGTTTGATATTCTTCTTCAGGCTCATATATAGGACAATCGATAGTTCCAACTTTGATAGTTCTCACATTAGAAATAGTATTAACTCCACATGCTTTCTCAATTCTCTTGGGGAAATAAACGGTGTGCTCCCTATCATCAACATTGAAAGTAACCTTTCCTTTATTGCAATCAATAACAGCCCCTGCGGTGTTAAGAAAAGGTCTCCCAAGAATAATAGACATATTATCATCTTCAGGCATTTCCAACACAACAAAATCGGTTAATATCAAGCAGTTATTAGTAACTTGAACAGGAACATCCTCACATATACCAACAGGAATAGCAGTAGATTTATCAGCCATTTGCAAAGATATATCGAGTAGGTATCAACTTATCTAAGTAAAGTCTCTTATAAAGAGAAAAAGGCATAACACTAACACCGGCTCCCAAGTCACATAGAGCAGTTTTAACATAATTATTCTTAATAGAACAAGGAATAGTAGGTATACCGGGTCGCCCAACTTCTTTGGAACTTTGCCATTGAAAGAGTAATTAGCAAGCATAGTGGAAATTTCCTCATTGGGGATTTTCCTTTTGTTAGTAACAATATCTTTCATATACTTTGAATAAGGAGGCAATTTAATAGCATCGAGTCAAAGGGATTTGCAAGAATAAAGGTTTCATCCAATCACAAAATTTATTATAGTGTTCTTCTTCCTTTGATTTTAGTTTCTTAGCAGGAAAAGGCATTTGCTTTTGCACCCATGGTTCCCTTTCATTACCATGTTTCTTAGCAATAAAATCTTCTTTAGTATACTTTTTATTTTTATCTTGCTTTTCGGGTTCATCTTCAACCTCTTCTTTATCGGAGTATTATTCTTATCATTATCTTTATCATGTTCATTACCACTTTCGGTTTCAGCATCGAAATAGAAATACTATTAGGATCATTAACGGGTTCGAGAGGATTCTACAACATTCTTATGTTTCTTTTTCTTTTTCTTAGATGGAGCACTAGTTTTAGTTCGTTGAGAATCTTGTTCAACTCTTTTGGGATGTCCCTCAGGATATAGAGGATCCTGGGTAGAGACACCACCTCTAGTTGTTACTTCATAAGCATGTTTTTGTTTAGAATTATTTCCCAACAAGTCATTTTGCACTTTAGTGAGTTGATCAATTTGAGTTTGAACCATATGAAAATGTTTAACAAGAATCTTAACATCATTGGAGGTTCTCTCCACAATATCATGCAATTCACTAATAGCTCGAGAATTTTCCATTAAATGATTCTCTACTCTCATATTAAAATTTTCTTGCTTAACAATATAATTATCAAACTCATCTAAGCATTGTGCAGGAGGTTTTGAATACGGAATATCTTCTCTAGTAAAGCGTTCAAGAGAGTGTACCTCAACCATGGATGAAGGGGAAGTTATCTTACATAAATCTTCTATAGGAGGTAAATTCTTCAAATCTTCAGGTTTAATACCCTTCTCCTTGAGAGACTTCTTAGCTTCCCTCATATCTTCATCATTTAATTTAATCATACCCCTCTTCTTCAGTATCGGTATTGGGGTTGGTTCAGGTGTAGTCCAATCATCATGATTCCGGCCTATTTTAGCCAATAATTCTTCGACGTCGTCCGGAGTTCTTTTCTGAAAACACAACCAGCACAACTATCCAGGTATGCCCTAGACTCAATGGTTAGTCCACTATAAAATATATCAAGTAAATCATGCTTTTCCAAATCATGGTCGAGCCGAGCTCTAATAAGAGAGCAAAATCTCGCCCAAGCCTCAGGCAATTTCTCTCCATCTTCCTGGTCAAAATTATAAATACTCTGCAAAGCAATATGTTGAGCACTAGCAGGAAAGTATTTCCGGAAGAAAACATCAAGCAATTCTTTTGGACTTTTAATAGAATTAGGTGGCAAACTATTATACCAAGTTTTAGCGTCATCCTTTAATGAGAATGGAAAGATTTTAGCAACAAAGTAAGTACGCTTCTTAACATCATCGAGAAAACAAGCTACTCGGAGTAGATAACTCAATCATGTGTTCAACGAGCACTTTCTTTTTCAGTACCACAAAAGGGTGTTTTCTCAACAATAGCTATATGAGATAGATCAAGAGAAAAATCATAATCTTTATCATTAATGTTTATAGGAGATGTGGCAAATTTAGGATCGGAGACGAGTTTATATCTAACGGCATGTTACGCAAGCAACTTTTTAATTTTTCTTGCATCGGTAGTAGCATTGCATTTTTCAATAAAATCATCATTAAGTTCCACATAATCTTCATCAAGATCATCACTAGAGTATTCAACGGACTCGGGTGAATTAACGAGTGTAACAGCATTTTCATTAGGAGTTTCAGGTATTTTCAATTTGTCTAGACCTAGCAATTGTAGCATCTAGAAAAGATCCTAACGAACCATCATTATCAAGCACAGTAGAAGCATCATCACAATTATAAGAGGAATTTTCAGATTCAGCGAAGTACCGAGCATTTGAAGCTTGTGGTGGTGAAACAAGTTTACTTATCACGAGATGGTGAATCAAGAGCAGCAGAGGTACTCGAGTTGTACCTTTTCTTGTAGTGGATGGTAATATGGCGACCTTAGTATCGCGAGGTTTATCGATGTCTACGGGTGCTTCTATTCTTGTAGACGGTGTTGGGCCTCAAAGAGCGAGAGGTTTGTAGAACGAGCATCAAGTTTCCCTTAAGTGGATCACCCAAGGTTTATCGATCTCGGGGAGGAAGAGGTCAAAGATATCCCTCTCATGCAACCCTGCAACCACAAAGCAAGAAGTCTCTTGTGTCCCCAACACACCTAATAGGTGCACTAGTTCGGCGAAGAGATAGTGAAATACGGGTGGTATAAATAAGTATGAGCAGTGGCAACGACACCAAAAAAGTGTTTTGCCCGGGACGGTAAAGAAGCGATAGTAACGTAGCAGTAGTAACGCGATAAAACAGGTAAACAAGCAGCGATAGCGATATTTAGGAACAAGGCCTAGGGATTAGACTTTCACTAGTGGACACTCTCAACATTGATCACATAACGAGAATAGATAAATGCATACTCTACACTCTCTTGTTGGATGATGAACACATTGCGTAGGATTACACGAACCCTCAATGCCGGAGTTAACAAGCTCCACAATTCAATGTTCATATTTAAATAACCTTAGAGTGCATGAAAGACCAACACGACTAAACCAAGTACTAACACGGTGATGGCGTGTATTTCACACGTTCGTTGGGCAACCCCAAGAGGAAGGTATGATGCGCACAACAGACAAGTTTTCCCTCGAAAGAAACCAAGGTTTATCGAACCAGGAGGAGCCAAGAAGCACGTTGAAGGTTGATGGCGGCGGGATATAGTGCGGCGCAACACCGGGGATTCCGGCGCCAACGTGGAACCTGCACAACACAACCAAAGTACTTTGCCCCAACGAAACAGTGAGGTTGTCAATCTCACCGGCTTGCCGTAACAAAGGATTAACCGAATTGTGTGGAAGATGATTGTTTGCAGAGAAAACAGTAAAAACAAGTATTGCGACAGATTTGTATTTCGAGTATTAAAGAATGGACCGGGGTCCACAGTTCACTAGAGGTGTCTCTCCCATAAGATAAAAGCATGTTGGGTGAACAAATTACAGTCGGGCAATTGACAAATAGAGAGGGCATAACAATGCACATACATGTCATGATAAGTATAGTGAGATTTAATTGGGCATTACGACAAAGTACATAGACCGCCATCCAACCGCATCTATGCCTAAAAGTCCACCTTCGAGGTTATCGTCCGAACCCCCTCCAGTATTAAGTTGCTAACAACGAGACAATTGCATTAAGTATGGTGCGTAATGTAATCAATAACTACATCCTCGGACATAGCATCAATGTTTTATCCCTAGTGGCAACGAGCACAACACAACCTTAGAACTTTCTCGTCATCGTCCCGGTGTCAATGCGGGCATGAACCCACTATCGAGCATAAATACTCCCTCTTGGAGTTAAGAGCAAAAACTTGGCCGAGCCTCTACTAATAACGGAGAGCATGCAAGATCATAAACAACACATATGCAATAACTTGATAATTAACATAACATGGTATTCTCTATCCATCGGATCCCGACAAACACAACATAGAGTATTATAGATAGATGATCTTGATCATGTTAGGCAGCTCACAAGATCCAACAATGAAGCACAATGAGGAGAAGACAACCATCTAGCTACTTCTATGGACCCATAGTCCAGGGGTGAACTACTCACTCATCACTCCGGAGGCGACCATGGCGGCGTAGAGTCCTCCGGGAGATGAATCCCCTCTCCGGCAGGTGCCGGAGGAGATCTCCGGAATCCCCCGAGATGGGATTGGCGGCGGCGGCGTCTCCGGAAGGTTTTCCGTATCGTGGTTTTTCGCCTCGGGGGTTTCGCGACGGAGGCTTTAAGTAGGCGGAAGGGCGAGTCGGAGGGCCGAAGAGGGGCCCACACCACGGGCGGCGCGGGCCCCCTTGGCCGCGCCGCCTTGTGGTTTGGCCACCTCGTGGCCCCACTTCGTATGCTCTTCGGTCTTCCGGAAGGTTCGTGGCGAAATAGGCCCCTGGGTCTTTGTTTCGTCCAATTCCGAGAATATTTCGTTACTAGGATTTACGAAACCAAAAACAGCAGAAAACAAGAATCGGCACTTCGGCATCTTGTTAATAGGTTAGTTCCGGAAAATGCACGAATATGACATAAAGTGTGCATAAAACATGTAGGTATCATCAATAATATGGCATAGAACATAAGAAATTATCGATACGTCGGAGACGTATCAAGCATCCCCAAGCTTAGTTCTCGCTCGTCCCGAGCGGGTAAAACGATAACAAAGATAATTTCTGAAGTGACATGCCATCATAACCTTGATCATACTATTTGTAAACATATGTAGTGAATGCAGCGATCAAAACAATGGTAATGACATGAGTAAACAAGTGAATCATAAAGCAAAGACTTTTCATGAATAGTACTTCAAGACAAGTATTAATAAGTCTTGCATAAGAGTTAACTCATAAAGCAATAAATCAAAGTAAAGGCATTGAAGCAACACAAAGGAAGATTAAGTTTCAGTGGTTGCTTTCAACTTGTAACATATATATCTCATGGATAATTGTCAACATAGAGTAATATAACAAGTGCAATATGCAAATATGTAGGAATCAATGCATAGTTCACACAAGTGTTTGCTTCTTGAGGTGGAGAGAGATAGGTGAACCGACTCAACATAAAAGTAAAAGAATGGTCCTTCAAAGAGGAAAGCATCGATTGCTATATTTGTGCTAGAGCTTTTATTTTGAAAACATGAAACAATTTTGTCAACGGTAGTAATAAAGCATATGAGTTATGAAAGTTATATCTTACAAGTTGCAAGCCTCATGCTTAGTATACTAATAGTGCCCGCACCTTGTCCTAATTAGCTTGGACTACCGGATCTTTGCAATGCACATGTTTTAACCAAGTGTCACAATGGGGTACCTCCATGCCGCCTGTACAAAGGTCTAAGGAGAAAGCTCGCATTTTGGATTTCTCGCTTTTGATTATTCTCAACTTAGACATCCATACCGGGACAACATGGACAACAGATAATGGACTCCTCTTTAATGCATAAGCATGTGGCAACAATTATTATTCTCATATGAGATTGAGGATATGTGTCCAAAACTGAAACTTCCACCATGAATCATGGCTTTAGTTAGCGGCCCAATGTTCTTCTCTAACAATATGCATGTTCCAACCATAAAGGTGGTAGATCTCTCTTACTTCAGACAAGACGGACATGCATAGCAACTCACATGATATTCAACAAAGAATAGTTGATGGCGTCCCCGAAGCATGGTTATCGCACAACAAGCAACTTAATAAGAGATAAAGTGCATAAGTACATATTCAATACCACAATAGTTTTTAAGCTATTTGTCCCATGAGCTATATATTGCAAAGGTGAATGATGGAATTTTAAAGGTAGCACTCAAGCAATTTACTTTGGAATGGCGGATAAATACCATGTAGTAGATAGGTATGGTGGAGACAAATGGCATAGTGGTTGGCTCAAGGATTTTGGATGCATGAGAAGTATTCCCTCTCGATACAAGGTTTAGGCTAGCAAGGTTATTTGAAACAAACACAAGGATGAACGGTGCAGCAAAACTCACATAAAAGACATATTGTAAACATTATAAGACTCCACACCGTCTTCCTTGTTGTTCAAAACTCAATACTAGATGTTATCTAGACTCTAGAGAAACCAAATATGCAAACCAAATTAGCAAGCTCTAAGTATTTCTTCATTAATGGGTGCAAAGTATATGATGCAAGAGCTTAAACATGAGCACAACAATTGCCAAGTATCAAATTATCCAAGACATTTTAGAGTTACTACATGTAGTATTTTCCAATTCCAACCATATAACAATTTAACGAAGAAGAAACTTCGCCATGAATACTATGAGTAAAGCCTAAGGACATATTTGTCCATATGCTACAGCGGAGCGTGTCTCTCTCCCATAAAGTGAATGCTAGGATCCATTTTATTCAAACAAAACAAAAAACAAAAACAAACCGACGCTCCAAGCAAAGTGCATAAGATGTGACGGAATAAAAATATAGTTTCGGGGGAGGAACCCGATAATGTTGTCGATGAAGAAGGGGATGCCTTGGGCATCCCCAAGCTTAGACGCTTGAGTCTTCTTAAAATATGCAGGGGTGAACCACCGGGGCATCCCCAAGCTTAGAGCTTTCACTCTCCTTGATCATATTGCATCATACTCCTCTCTTGATCCTTGAAAACTTCCTCCACACCAAACTCGAAACAACTCATTAGAGGGTTAGTGCATAATAAAAATTAACATGTTCAGAGGTGACACAATCATTCTTAACACTTCTGGACATTGCATAAAGCTACTGGACATTAATGGATCAAAGAAATTCATCCAACATAGCAAAAGAGGCAATGCAAAATAAAAGGCAGAATCTGTCAAAACAGAACAGTCCGTAAAGATGGATTTTATTAGGCCACCAGACTTTCTCAAATGAAAATTCTCAAATTGAATGAAAGTTGCGTACATATCTGAGGATCATGCACGTAAATTGGCTTAATTTTCTGAGCTACCTACAGGGAGGTAGACCCAGATTCGTGACAGCAAAGAAATCTGGAACTGCGCAGTAATCCAAATCTAGTACTTACTTTACTATCAAAGACTTTACTTGGCACAACAAAACTCAAAACTAAGATAAGGAGAGGTTGATACAGTAGTAAACAACTTCCAAGACACAAATATAAAACAAAAATACTGTAGTAAAAACATGGGTTGTCTCCCATAAGCGCTTTTCTTTAACGCCTTTCAGCTAGGCGCAGAAAGTGTAACTCAAGTAACATCAAAAGATGAAGCATCAACATCATAATTTGTTCTAATAATCGAATCATAAGGTAACTTCATTCTCTTTCTAGGGAAGTGTTCCATACCTTTCTTGAGAGGAAATTGATATTTAATATTACCTTCCTTCATATCAATAGTAGCACCAACGGTTCGAAGAAAAGGTCTTCCCAATATAATGGGGCAAGATGCATTGCATTCAATATCCAAGACAACAAAATCAACGGGGACAAGGTTATTGTTAACCATAATATGAACATTATCAACTCTCCCCAAAGGTTTCTTTTTAGCATTATCAGCGAGATTAACATCCGGATAACAATTTTTCAATGGTGGCAAGTCAAGCATATCATAGACTTTTTTAGGCATAACGAAATACTTGCACCAAGATCACATAAAGCATTACAATCAAAATCTTTGACTCTCATTTTAATGATGGGCTCCCAACCATCCTCTAGCTTTCTAGGAATAGAAGTTTCAAGTTTTAGTTTCTCTTCTCTAGCTTTTATGAGAGCATTTGTAATATGTTTTGTGAAAGCCAAGTTTACAGCGCTAGCATTGGGACTCTTAGCAAGTTTTTGCAAGAACTTTATAACTTCAGAGATGTGGCAATCATCAAAATCTAAATTATTACAATCTAAAGCAATGGGATTATCATCCCCAAGGTTGGAAAAAATTTCAGCAGTTTTATCACGAGACAGTTTCAGCAGTTTTAGCAGTTTCAGGTAATTTTGCGCGCTTTGCACTAGGAGTAGAAGCATTGCCAACACCAATTATTTTACCATTAATAGTAGGAGGTGCAGCAACATGTGAGTCATTAGCATTGCTAGTGGTGGTAATAGTCCAAACTTTAGCTACATTTTCCTCTTTAGCTAGTTTTTCATTTTCTTCTCTATCCCACCTAGCTCGCAGTTCAGCCATTAATCTTATATTCTCATTAATTCTAACTTGGATGGCATTTGCTGTAGTAACAATTTTATTTTCAATATACCTATTAGGCATAACTTTCGATTTCAAAAGATCAACATCAGAGGCAAGACTATCAACTCTAGAAGCAAGAATATCAATTTTATTGAGCTTTTCCTCAACAGATTTGTTAAAGGCAGTTTGTGTACTAATAAATTCTTTAAGCATAGCTTCAAGTCCAGGGGTGTATTCCTATTATTGTTGTAAGAATTTCCATAAGAATTAGCATAACCGTTACCATTATTATAAGGATATGGCCTATAGTTATTACTAGAATTGTTCCGATAAGCATTGTTGTTGAAATTATTATTTTTAATGAAGTTTACATCAACATGTTCTTCTTGAGCAACCAATGAAGCTAATGGAACATTATTAGGATCAACATTAGTCCTATCATTCGCAAGCATAGACATAATAGCATCAACCTTATCATTCAAGGAAGAGGATTCTTCAACAGAATTTACCTTCTTACCTTGTGGAGCTCTTTCCGTGTGCCATTCAGAGTAATTAACCATCATATTATCAAGAAGCTTTGTTGCTTCACCAAGAGTGATGGACATAAAGGTACCTCCAGCAGTTGAATTCAATAAATTCCGCGAAGAAAAATTTAGTCCTCGCATAGAAGGTTTGGATGATCATCCAAGTAGTCAGTCCATGGGTTGGGCAATTTTTAACCAAAGATTTCATTCTTTCCCAAGCTTGAGCAACATGTTCATTATCTAATTGTTTAAAATTCATTATGCTACTCCTCAAAGATATAATTTTAGCAGGGGGATAATATCTACCAATAAAAGCATCCTTGCATTTAGTCCAGGAATCAATACTATTCTTAGGCAGAGATAGCAACCAATCTTTAGCTCTTCCTCTTAATGAGAAAGGAAACAATTTTAATTTTATAATATCACCATCTACATCTTTATATTTTTGCATTTCACACAATTCAATAAAATTATTGAGATGGGCAGCAGCATCATCAGAACTAACACCAGAAAATTGCTCTCGCATAACAAGATTAAGTAAAGCAGGTTTAATTTCAAAGAATTCTGCTGTAGTAGCAGGTGGAGCAATAGGTGTGCATAGGAAATCATTATTATTTGTGCTAGTGAAGTAACACAACTTAGTATTTTCAGGGTTCGCCATTTTAGCAGTAGTAAATAAAGCAAACTAGATAAAGTAAATGCAAGTAAACTAATTTTTTTGTGTTTTTGATATAGAGTGCAAGACAGTAAATAAAGTAAAGCTAGCAACTAATTTTTTTGTGTTTTGATATAAGTGCAGCAAACAAAGTAGTAAATAAAATAAAGCAAGACAAAAACAAAGTAAAGAGATTGAGAAGTGGAGACTCCCCTTGCAGCGTGTCTTGATCTCCCCGGCAACGGCGCCGGAAAATATGTCGGCGTGTAGTTGACGTGGGAGTTAGAAATCTTTGTGGTGTAGCTTTTCTTCAGTTCCCGGCAACGGCGCCGTGAAAATATGCTTGATGGCGTGTATTTCACACGTTCGTTGGGCAACCCCAAGAGGAAGGTATGATGCGCACAGCAGTAAGTTTTCCCTCGTAAAGAAACCAAGGTTTATCGAACCAGGAGGAGCCAAGAAGCACGTTGAAGGTTGATGGCGGCGGGATGTAGTGCGGCGCAACACCAGGGATTCCAGCGCCAACGTGGAACCCGCACAACACAACCAAAGTACTTTGCCCCAACGAAACAGGTGAGGTTGTCAATCTCACCGGCTTGCTGTAACAAAGGATTAACCGAATTGTGTGGAAGATGATTGTTTGCAGAGAAAACAGTAAAAACAAGTATTGTAGCAGATTTGTATTTCAGTATTAAAGAATGGACCGGGGTCCACAGTTCGCTAGAGGTGTCTCTCCCATAAGATAAAAGCATGTTGGGTGAACAAATTACAGTCGGGCAATTGACAAATAGAGAGGGCATAACAATGCACATACATGTCATGATAAGTATAGTGAGATTTAATTGGGCATTACGACAAAGTACATAGACCGCCATCCAACCGCATCTATGCCTAAAAAGTCCACCTTCGAGTTATCGTCCGAACCCCCTCCAGCATTAAGTTGCTAACAACGGACAATTGCATTAAGTATGGTGCGTAATGTAATCAATAACTACATCCTCGGACATAGCATCAATGTTTTATCCCTAGTGGCAACAACACAACACAACCTTAGAACTTTCTCGTCACTGTCCAGGTGTCAATGCAGGCATGAACCCACTATCGAGCATAAATACTCCCTCTTGGAGTTAAGAGCAAAAACTTGGCCAGAGCCTCTACTAATAACGGAGAGCATGCAAGATCATAAACAACACATATGCAATAACTTGGTAATTAACATAACATGGTATTCTCTATCCATCGGATCCCGACAAACACAACATAGAGTATTACAGATAGATGATCTTGATCATGTTAGGCAGCTCACAAGATCCATCAATGAAGCACAATGAGGAGAAGACAACCATCCAGCCTATCGCTATGGACCCATAGTCCAGGGGTGAACTACTCACTCATCACTCCGGAGGCGACCATGGCGGCGTAGAGTCCTCCGGGAGATGAATCCCCTCTCCGGCAGGGTGCCGGAGGAGATCTCCAGAATCCCCCGAGATGGGATTGGTGGCGGCGGCGTCTCTGGAAGGTTTTCCGTATCGTGGTTTTTCGCCTCAGGGGTTTCGCGATGGAGGCTTTAAGTAGGCGGAAGGGCAGAGTCGGAGGGCTAACGAGGGGCCCACACCACAGGGCGGCGCGGGCCCCCCCTTGGCCGCGCCGCCTTGTGGTTTGGCCACCTCGTGGCCCCACTTCGTATGCTCTTCGGTCTTCTGGAAGGTTCGTGGCGAAATAGGCCCCCGGGTCTTTGTTTCGTCCAATTCCGAGAATATTTCGTTACTAGGATTTCCGAAACCAAAAACAGCAGAAAACAAGAATCGGCACTTCGGCATCTTGTTAATAGGTTAGTTCCGTAAAATGCACGAATATGACATAAAGTGTGCATAAAACATGTAGGTATCATCAATAATATGGCATAGAACATAAGAAATTATCGATACGTCGGAGACGTATCACACAACGATGCACACTCGTCACCTTCACACTATGTAGGAGGAATAGATCACATCAATACCATCATAGCAATAGTTAACTTCATAATCTACAAGAGATCATAATCATAGCCTACGCCAAGTACTAACACGGATGCACACACCGTCACCATTACACCGTGCAGGAGGAATAAACTACTTTAATAACATCACTAGAGTAGCACATAGATAAATTGTGATACAAAACACATTGCAATCATAAAGAGATATAAATAAGCACTTCACTACGCCATTCATAACGGTGAATAAGTATTCTGTGAAATATAGCCTAAGAGACCCACACGGTGCACACACTCGTCACCTTTACACACGTGGGACAAGGAGTCTCCGGAGATCACATAAGTAAAACCCACTTGACTAGCATAATGACATCTAGATTACAAGCATCATCATATGAATCTCAATCATGTAAGGCAGCTCATGAGATTATTGTATTGAAGTACATAGGAGAGAGATGAACCACATAGCTACCGGTACAGCCCCGAGCCTCGATGGAGAACTACTCCCTCCTCATGGGAGACAAGCAGCGTTGATGAAGATGGCGGTGGTGTCGATGGAGGAGCCTTCCGGGGCACTTCCCCGTCCCGGCGGCGTGCCGAACGGAGACTCCTGTCCCCCAGATCTTGGCTTCGCGATGGCGGCGGCTCTGGAAGGTTTCTCGTACCGTGGCTTTTCCCGTCTCGAGGTTTTAGGTCAGGGACCTTTAAATAGGCGAAGAGGCGGAGTCGGAGGGTCGACGAGGCGACGACACAGTAGGGGGGCGCGGCCCACCCCCTGGCCGCGCCAGCCTGGTGTGTGGGGCCCCCAGGGCTCCCCTCTGGCGGCTCTCGGGTGTTCTGGAAGCTTCGTCCAATTCTAAGACTCTGGGCGTTGATTTCGTCCAATTCCGAGAATATTTCCTTACTAGGATTTCTGAAACCAAAAACAGCAGAAAACAGCAAGTGGCCCTTCGGCATCTCGTCAATAGGTTAGTTCCGGAAAACGCATAAATATGGCATAAAGTATGTATAAAACATGTAGATATCATCAATAATGTGGCATGGAACATAAGAAATTATCGATACGTCGGAGACGTATCAGCATCCCCAAGCTTAGTTCCTGCTCGTCCCGAGCAGGTAAACGATAACAAAGATAATTTCTGGAGTGACATGCCATCATAACCTTGATCATACTATTGTAAACACATGTAATGAATGCAGCGATCAAAACAATGGTAATGACATGAGTAAACAAATGAATCATAAAGCAAAGACTTTTCATGAATAGTACTTCCAAGACAAGCATCAATAAGTCTTGCATAAGAGTTAACTCATAAAGCAATAAATCAAAGTAAAGGTATTGAAGCAACACAAAGGAAGATTAAGTTTCAGCGGTTGCTTTCAACTTATAACATGTATATCTCATGGATATTGTCAATGTAAAGTAATATAACAAGTGCAATATGCAAGTATGTAGGAATCAATGCACAGTTCACAAAAGTGTTTGCTTCTTGAGGTGGAGAGAGATAGGTGAACTGACTCAATCATAAAAGTAAAAGAAAGGTCCTTCAAAGAGGAAAGCATCGATTGCTATATTTGTGCTAGAGCTTTTATTTTGAAAACATGAAACAATTTTGTCAACGGTAGTAATAAAGCATATGAGTTATGTAAATTATATCTTACAAGTTGCAAGCCTCATGCATAGTATACTAATAGTGCCCGCACCTTTTCCTAATTAGCTTGGACTACCGGATCATTGCAATACACATGTTTTAACCAAGTGTCACAATGGGGTACCTCCATGCCGCCTGTACAAAGGTCTAAGGAGAAAGCTCGCATTTTGGATTTCTCGCTTTTGATTATTCTCAACTTAGACATCCATACCGGGATAACATAGACAACAGATAATGGACTCCTCTTTAATGCATAAGCATGTGGCAACAATTATTATTCTCATATGAGATTGAGGATATATGTCCAAAACTGAAACTTCCACCATGATTCATGGCTTTAGTTAGCGGCTCAATGTTCTTCTCTAACAATATGTATGCTCCAACCATTAAGGTGGTAGATCTCTCTTACTTCAGACAAGACGGATATGCATAGCAACTCACATGATATTCAACAAAGAATAGTTGATGGCGTCCCCAGAAACATGGTTATCGCACAACAAGCAACTTAATAAGAGATAAAGTGCATAAGTACATATTCAATAACACAATAGTTTTTAAGCTATTTGTCCCATGAGCTATATATTGCAAAGGTGAATGATGGAATTTTGAAGGTAGCACTCAAGCAATTTACTTTGTAATGGCGGAGAAATACCATGTAGTAGGTAGGTATGGTGGACACAAATGGCATAGTGGTTGGCTCAAGGATTTTGGATGCATGAGAAGTATTCCCTCTCGATACAAGGTTTAGGCTAGCAAGGTTATTTGAAACAAACACAAGGATGAACCGATGCAGCAAAACTCACATAAAAGACATATTGTAAACATTATAAGACTCTACACCGTCTTCCTTGTTGTTCAAAACTCAATACTAGATATTATCTAGACTTTAGAGAGACCAAATATGCAAACCAAATTAGCAAGCTCTAGGTGTTTCTTCATTAATGGGTGCAAAGTATATGATGCAATAGCTTAAACATGAGCACAACAATTGCCAAGTATCACATTATCCAAGACATTTTACCAATTACTACATGTAGCATTTTCTGTTTCCAACCATATAACAATGAACGAAGCAGTTTCAACCTTCGCCATGAACATTAAAAGCTAAGAACACATGTGTTCATATGAACCAGCGGAGCGTGTCTCTCTCCCACACAAGCATTTATTCAAACAAAAACAAAAACAAAAGCACACAGACGCTCCAAGTAAAGTACATAAGATGTGACCGAATAAAAATATAGTTTCAAGAGAAGGAACCTGATAATTTGTCGATGAAGAAGGGGATGCCTTGGGCATTCCCAAGCTTAGATGCTTGAGTCTTCTTGAAATATGCAGGGATGAACCACGGGGGCATCCCCAATCTTAGACTTTTCACTCTTCTTGATCATATTGTATCATCCTCCTCTCTTGACCCTTGAAAACTTCCTCCACACCAAACTCAAAACAACTCATTAGAGGGTTAGTGCACAATAAAAATTAACATGTTCAGAGGTGACACAATCATTCTTAACACTTCTGGACATTGCATAAAGCTACTGGACATTAATGGAACAAAGAAATTCATCCACCATAGCAAAAGAGGCAATGCGAAATAAAAGGCAGAATCTGTCAAAACAGAACAGTCCGTAAAGATGGATTTTATTGAGGCACAAGACTTGCTCAAATGAAAATGCCCAAATTGAATGAAAGTTGCGTACATATCTGAGGATCATGCACGTAAATTGGCTTAATTTTATGAGCTACTTACAGGGAGGCAGGTCGAAATTCGTGACAGCAAAGAAATCTGTTACTGCGCAGCAATCCAAATCTAGTATCAACCTTTCTATGAAAGACTTTACTTGGCACAACAATGCAATAAAATAAGATAAGGAGAGGTTGCTACAGTAGTAACAACTTCCAAGACACAAATATAAAATAGAGGTACTGTAGCAAAATAAACACATGGGTTATCTTCCAAGAAGTTCTTTCTTTATAGCCATTAAGATGGGCTCAACAGTTTTAATGATGCACTCGCAAGAAATAGTATTTGAAGCAAAATAGAGCATCAAGAGGCAAATTCAAAACAAATTTAAGTCTAACATGCTTCCTATGCATAGGAATCTTGTAAGTAAACAAGTTCATGAAGAGCAAAGTAACAAGCATAGGAGGATAAAACAAGTGTAGCTTCAAAAATTTCAGCACATAGAGAGGTGTTTTAGTAACATGAAAATTTCTACAACCATATTTTCCTCTCTCATAATAACTTTCAGTAGAAACATGAGCAAACTCAACAATATAACTATCACATAAAGCATTCTTATCATGAGTCTCATGCATAAAATAATTACTTCTCCCAACATAAGCATAGTCATTCTTATTAATTGTATTGGGAGCAAATTCAACAAAGTAGCTATCATTATTATTCTCATCATCAAATATAGGAGGCATATTGTAATCATAATCAAATTTATCCTCCATAACAAGCGGTAACAAAAGACTACTATCATTATAATCATCATAAATAGGAGGCAAAGTATCATCAAAGTAAATTTTCTCCTCAATGCTTGGGGGACTAAAAAGATCATTAAAACTAGCTTCCCCAAGCTTAGAACTTTCTATATCATTAGCAACAATGGTATTCAAAGTGTTCATACTAATATGTTCCATGGGTTTTTTAATTTTTGCATCAAACCATCCATGTCTTAAATCAGGAAATAGAATAAGAAGCTCATTGTTGTCCATTATGCCAAACTAGTGTAAACAAGAAACAAAAAGATGCAATTGCAGGATCTAAAGGAAATAGCTTCGAGCACACACACAACGGCGCCGTAAAAAGTACTTTACCCGAGACCGGAGTATGAGTGCCTTTTACCTTTCCTCCCGGCAACGGCGCCGTGAAAATAGCTTGATGTCTACGGGTGCTTCTATTCTTGTAGACAGTGTTGGGCCTCCAAGAGCAGAGGTTTGTAGAACAGCAGCAAGTTTCCCTTAAGTGGATCACCCAAGGTTTATCGATCTCGGGGAGGAAGAGGTCAAAGATATCCCTCTCATGCAACCCCGCAACCACAAAGCAAGAAGTCTCTTGTGTCCCCAACACACCTAATAGGTGCACTAGTTCGGCGAAGAGATAGTGAAATACAGGTGGTATAAATAAGTATGAGCAAGTGGCAACGGCACCGTAAAAGTGCTTTGCCCGAGACGAGTAAACAAGCGTAGTAACGCAAGAAAACAAGTAAACAAGCAGCGATAGCAGTATTTAGGAACAAGGCCTAGGGATTAGACTTTCACTAGTGGACACTCTCAACATTGATCACATAACATAATAGATAAATGCATACTCTACAGTCTCTTGTTGGATGATGAACACCATTGCGTAGGATTACACGAACCCTCAATGCCGGAGTTAACAAGCTCCACAATTCAATGTTCATATTTAAATAACCTTAGAGTGCATGAAAGACCAACACGACTAAACCAAGTACTAACACAAAGCATGCACACTCGTCACCTTCACACTATGTAGGAGGAATAGATCACATCAATACCATCATAGCAATAGTTAACTTCATAATCTACAAGAGATCATAATCATAGCCTACGCCAAGTACTAACACGGATGCACACACTGTCACCATTACACCGTGCAGGAGGAATAAACTACTTTAATAACATCACTAGAGTAGAACATAGATAAATTGTGATACAAAACACATTGCAATCATAAAGAGATATAAATAAGCACTTCACTACGCCATTCATAACAGTGAATAAGTATTCTGTGAAATATAGCCTAAGAGACCCACACGGTGCACACACTCGTCACCTTTACACACGTGGGACAAGGAGTCTCCTGGAGATCACATAAGTAAAACCCACTTGACTAGCATAATGACATCTAGATTACAAGCATCATCATATGAATCTCAATCATGTAAGGTAGCTCATGAGATTATTGTATTGAAGTACATAGGAGAGAGATGAACCACATAGCTACCGGTACAGCCCCGAGCCTCGATGGAGAACTACTCCCTCCTCATGGGAGACAGCAGCGTTGATGAAGATGGCGGTGGTGTCGATGGAGGAGCCTTCCGGGGGCACTTCCCCGTCCTGGCGGTGTGCCGGAACAGAGACTCCTGTCCCCCAGATCTTGGCTTCGCGATGGCGGCGGCTCTGGAAGGTTTCTCGTACCTTGGCTTTTCCCGTCTCGAGGTTTTAGGTCAGGGACCTTTAAATAGGCGAAGAGGCGGAGTCGGAGGGTCGACGAGGCGACGACACAGTAGGGGGGCGCGGCCCACCCCCTGGCCGCGCCAGCCTGGTGTGTGGGGCCCCCAGGGCTCCCCTCTGGCGGCTCTCGGGTGTTCTGGAAGTTTCGTCCAATTCTAAGACTCTGGGCGTTGATTTCGTCCAATTCCGAGAATATTTCCTTTCTAGGATTTCTGAAACCAAAAACAGCAGAAAACAGCAAGTGGCCCTTCGGCATCTCGTCAATAGGTTAGTTCCGGAAAATGCATAAATATGGCATAAAGTATGTATAAAACATGTAGATATCATCAATAATGTGGCATGGAACATAAGAAATTATCGATACGTCGGAGACGTATCATTTACCCATGATGGAGAATTTGCAGCGAACAATATCAATCCAAGTGAACTTCCAAATAAAGCTATGCTCCCCGGAAACGGCGCCAGAAAACAGTCTTGATAACCCACAAGTATAGGGGATCGCGGCAGTCTTCGCGGGAAGTAAAACCCAATTTATTGATTCGACACAAGGGGAGACAAAGAATACTTGAAAGCCTTAACAACGGAGTTGTCAATTCAGCTGCATCCGGAAACAGACTTGCTCGCAAGAGTTTATCGATAGTAACAGCTTTATAGTAGTAGCGGTAGTAAAATAACAACCAGCAGAGTAACAAAGACAGCAGTAGTGATTATAGTAAACAGCAGGATTAAAATACTGTAGGCACAGGGACGGATGAACGGGCGTTGCATGGATGAGAGAAACTCATGTAACAGTCAAAGTAGGGGCATTTGCAGATAATAATAAAACGGTATCCAAGTACTAATCAATCAGTAGGCATGTGTTCCAATTATAGTCGTACGTGCTCGCAATGAGAAACTTGCACAACATATTTTGTCCTACCAGCCGGTGGCAGCCGGGCCTCAAGGGAATCTACTGGATATTAAGGTACTCCTTTTAATAGAGTACCGGAGCAAAGCATTAACACTCCCTGAACACATGTGATCCTCACATCACTACCATCCCCTCCGGTTGTCCCGATTTCTGTCACTTCGGGGCCATTGGTTCCGGACAGCGACATGTGTATACAACTTGCAGGTAAGATCATAAACAACGAATATCTTCATGAATCAATAACATGTTCAGATCTGAGATCATGGCACTCGGGCCCTAGTGACAAGCATTAAGCATAACAAGTTGCAACAATATCATAAAAGTAACATCTACGGATACTAGGCACTATGCCCTAACAATCTTATGACTATTACATGACCAATCTCATCCAATCCCTACCATCCCCTTCAGCCTACAGCGGGGGAATTACTCACACATGGATGGGGGAAACATGGCTGGTCGATGGAGAGGCGTCGGTGGTGATGATGGCGATGATCTCCTCCAATTCCCCGTCCCGGCGGAGTGCCGGAACGGAGACTTCGGCTCCCGAGACGGAGTTTCGCGATGTGGCGGCGTTCGGAGGGTTTCGGCGACTTCGACTTCTCTCCGTGCGTTTTTAGGTCGAGGCCGATAAGTAGTCCGAAGGAGGGCGTCGGAGGCCGACCGAGGGGGCCACACGCTAGGGCCGCGCGCCCCCCTCCTGGGCCGCGCCGCCCTAGGGTGTGGGGCCCTCGGGCCTCCACCCGACTTGCCCTTCTGGCTCCGTGAGTTTTCTTGGAAAATTGGGCCTTCTGTCAAAATCCCGAGGTTTTTCCTGAAAGTTGGATTTCTGCACAAAAAACGAGACACCAGAACAGTTCTGCTGAAAACAGCGTTAGTCCGTGTTAGTTGCATCCAAAATACACAAATTAGAGGCAAAACAACAGCAAAAGTGTTCGGGAAAGTAGATACGTTTTGGACGTATCAGAGGTCAGAAGCCATAGATTTTTTAAAAGATGGCCTGGTGTCAAGTCATATCCTAGGATGTGACAAGTCATATCCAAGATGAGCTTAGGCTAAACCCAAGACCTAAGACCACTTACAAAAGTTCCTTTTAAGGGTGGTAGCTCACCTAGACATATCCAAAATCCAACTTTCTTTCTAGCCTTCTCGAATCTCGAGGACGAGATTCCTTTTAAGGGTGGTAGTTTGTAACATCCCAAATTTTGCAAATTTTGGAATGTTAAAATAAATTAATTAATGTTTGAATTGTTTGTCTTGATTGAAATTCCTGAGGAAATTAAAACTTTTGTGTAGTATTTAAAAGGTTTTTGTCAAAATAGTGTTTTCATAAAACAATTAGGCACCAAAATGTTTTCAACAATTTTTTTTGTTTCTTTTAAGGTTTTGAAATTATAAAAAGTTTTTTTTTGATAAACTAAGCCATGTAGGCATATGTGCCACATTTTGATAATTATAAATCTATTTTAAAAATAGAATTGTACCAAAAAAATTCTATTGAACATTGCAAAATATATTTCTGGATATATTTTGACCTTGTTAGAATCAAATCTGAGTTTGAAATTATGTTCAAACAAAAAGGATCGGAAAATACAATGAATAAAATAAATAGAAAAGGGCCAAACCAACCAAACCTGCTAAACATGCCCATTTTCTGGCCCATGAGACCAGCCCACCAGAACCGAACCGAGCTTGTGGCTCGTCTTCCTCCTCATCTTCAGGTAACTCTACACGAAACGTACAGCCATGGCATCCTCCTCTCCAATTTTCCCATCAATTGTGTGGCCGTTTCTTGTCGAGTTGAACACGAAAGTTACTCCAACTTCAATAGGGAATCCATTCAGGGAATTAATTTTATATTTAGTGGACTTAATCTTCCAAACCGTTCAGGTGCACCGAATGCCACCGGTCGGCATAGCCCTCCCGATCTCTCTCCTCAGTCCATCTCAATACGAACCGAGGAGAGCACCATGTGTCCCATGTTCTTCTCCACCACTTTCATTCACAAAGTTTCTTCCGATGAGCACTGTACAGCTTGTACCAACCATGCCAATCTCACCCATAAAATCGAGTTCATCATCAAATCTTATCATCCACGGTGAGAATCTTGTTGATTCCTTGCACCAGAAGACGTTCCTCGTCGAGGGCTACCTCCAGGACATGGTCGGGCATGATTCTGTCGCTGTTAGCCGTGGCATCGTCGGAGTTCATCGGACCGGTACGTCTCATATACTGGGTGTCAGCTCGATTCCTTTCACCTATGAACTTCCCTAACCATAGGCTATCTTCAGGACATAGTGAAGCGTCATATTTTCACGGTTGACCGTGATATCACCGAAGTTCATCTCGATGGTATGTCCTACCCGATAGCCTATACCTCTATTCCTTTCTACCGCAGAGTTTCAATACCGTCTCCTACGACGTCGGTTTGAGTCATGTCTTTCCTGTGCTCACGCTGACACCAAATCCATGCCGCTGTCGCGTTGAATAGCGAGTAGCGCCATCAGCCACAAGTCACCGCGGCGACAGGACGCAGTCGAAGGCAAAGTAATACGCTCACGAGTCCATCTCCTCGCCATGCACCTCGTCTGCGTTTTTCCCCAGCTTGAAGATCACGGGAACGCCGCCTGCGTCAAAGTCCTGAGCGCAGCCATAGACCACATGCCATATAACGATAATGGTCTTCCTGCTGGTACGATATTTAGTTTCCCGTTGTTCCATCGTAACAGACTGCCACCATTTTACTTATATCAATAATAACTGAACCAGCACCATGCGTATCATGTCCTGCCACTAGTCCTAATAGTTGTATGTTAGGTGCAGTTTAGTCCCAATAGTTGTAAAACGGGGTGAGGTAGTCCCAATAGTTGTCCAAATGTGCAAAAGTAGTCCCAACTTAATCTAATGCCGACACCTGGCTTCGGTAGTTTCGCAAAAAGGCCCCTACACATTTTCTGTACCACTTCTGGCCTATCGTATGTCGACCCCACCTGTCAGATGAGAGGAAGAATAAGAAAAATTAAGCTTGGAGGAAGGAAGCGAACACGCAACTTCGCATGAAATGGGAAATACTATGTTATTTCCTCTTCTGATATTACTCGCTTTTTACTTTATTCATTGGATTTATAGGAATCTCTTTTGATAATGGAGCAATGGATAATGGAATAGCGGAGTTAACCCTATTATCAAAGTGGTTAACTCCCTCAATAAACTTGACTCAAGAAAGTTCTAATTCTTCTATAAATTCATATGAATTTCTTACTAATGCTATTTCTTCTGTAAGTCTAGCTATCTTTGGTTTATTCATAGCATATATCTTATATGGATCCCCTTATTCTTTTTTTCAGAATTTGGATTTAATAAATTCCTTTTACAAGGAAAGTCCGAAAAAATACTTTTTCTTTTTAGATCAAGTAAAAAAAAAGATATACAGTTGGTCATATAATCCCTGATAATAGCCCGCGCGATACAACCACCAGCTCAATATAATCGTTTCGAAAGAACACACAGCGTGAACTTATTTATATGACAGTTTTCTGATTTGCCTGCCCAAGCCGGAATTCTATATGTGGGATTATGTTTACGTCAATGATGCGGCATTCATAAAAATCTCACATATTGATTAAGCTTCTGAAATTTTTTATTGCGCCGAAACAAGGTTCGAACATGTCCTTGCCAGATCAAAAATATGTGCTTTCCTTACCGCCGGCACACCTCCATGGTGATGCGCTGGTAAACAATTGACCACCCGATCCAGTGTTCTAAAATCATATGATTAAACATAGGCTTGCAAACACCATTGGCATGTTCTAAAATCATATGTGATATATTGGAAATTCAATTCGGTTCCCGGCGGCCGACGTCCGTGTTCGCGGGGGCGTGGCGAGGCACGGCCAGATGGAGGCGGCCGACGCCCGTGCTCGCGGCGGCGTGGCGAGGCACGGCCAGATGGAGGCGTCCGACGCCCGTGCTCGCGGCCAGCGCTCGTGCTCGTGGCGCCCGTGCTTGCGGCGGCGTGGCGAGCCGCGGCCAGATGGAGGCGGCGGATACCCGTGCCCGCGGCGGCGTGGAGAGGCACGGCCAGATGGAGGCGGCCGATGCTCGTGCTCGCGGCCAGCGCCCGTTCTCGCGGCGGCGTGGCAAGCCGCGACCAGAAGGAGGCAGACGACGCCCGTGCTCCCGGCGACGTGGCAAGGCGCATTTAGAAGGAGGCGGTGGACGCCCGTGCTCGCGGCCATCACCCGTGCCCGCGGCTATCGCAGAGCTCATTTCGGCGACGAAGAACTCCGGCAGAGATGAAAAAAGACTAGCACAAAGCAACGGGGCCCTCCATGCGTGGGCGACGGCTCCGACTGCACATAACCAAACCGAACCGAACTAACCATATTAACCCAACATGCAGCTGGAGCGGCGGCGGCAGTGCGCCAGGCGAGCCCTCCCACCGGTAGCCATGGGAGCCTTCATTGGGAAAAGAAGCCAAAGAGAAACATAGAAGATAGGATGATATGGGGCTTTGTCTCAATCAAATGGACCATGCTCGGATGCAGAAGGATAGAAAGGGGCGTCCACGTGCCCTCATCTATCCGTGGTCGTGCAAAAGCTCCCTAGGGTTGGGTCAGCCCCTGAAGATGTTCGAATTCATCCAGGAGTATGTACATTTTTTTATTTCTTTCCTCTCACAGTGTAAATATTAAATGGGCTACAACTTAATCCTGCATGTAAAATTGCGTCTTGGGCAGGCAAATCAGAAGACTATCAGTATGATGAATAAGGTCACGGTCTGTGCTATGTCGAATAGAATGTCTTGAGCTATTGGTTGTATCGCGTGGCAGTGAACAGGAGGTGGCGTGTTCGAATTCTTTTTCCCACACTTAAATTTTCTTATTCTTCCTCTCATCTGACAGGTGGGGTTGACATACGATGGGCAAGAAGTGGTATAGAAAATGTGTAGCGGTCTTTTTGTGAAACTACCGAAGCCAGGTGTCTGCATTAGATTAAGTTGAAACTACTTTTGCACATTTGGACAACTATTGGGACTACCTCACCCCGTTTTACAACTATTAGGACTAAACTACACCTAACATACAACTATTAGAACTAGTGATGTATTTAGATCTTTCTCCTTCATTTATTTTTTTCCCCACGCGCACGATCTGTGGCCGATCAGTCCGTGCTAGCTCATAGATCATGTCTAACTTTAAAATTCCGTATCTTTAGATTTAGACCTCTGTTTTAGATGATTCTTTTCCATTGTATTCGTAACTAAATCCTCTACAACTTTCGTGTAGAAATTTTTTCCATCCGACAAAATTTCTCGGATAACTTTTCGGATACCACTATAATTCTAACCGCGTATTGTAAACTCCATACCTTGAGTTCTACACGTCGGTTTTCGACAAACTTTATACCGTTGGAATCAGTAAAATACGTAAATCATTTCAGACATTTTACATGTCAGTTTTGCATAATTTATTTTCGCAGTATTTTTAGGATCCGCAATACCGTTCTTCGACTATGAAAATCATTTATACACATTCATCATGTTCCATGATCACATCTATAGACAACATATTATTTTATTCCATATTATTCAAATGGCAATTGAGTTATTTGAGTAAATTTTCATATCACTAGTTCTTATCTAATCTTTTTCCTTGTGCCATTGGTGAGTGTTGTCACACTCTCCATAATGGTATGTTGCTTTACGCCATATGAGACTCATATGATTCTATCACATGGATCATTCCAACTATTCATTTCGGTGTAGCAAACAACCCTTGATCATATGCCCTTGTCAATCTTTTCCTCCTAAGCATTTGACTTGGATAATCTTTTTCTTTCAAAGTACATGACCCTTCCAATCTATCAAACCATATCTTGCAAGCCAAACCTCATGCCACACCTTAGTACCATAGAGCGTTTTCCTAATTAATTGTCTTGATTGTATTATGTTGTTATGAATTATGTGTTTATGTTGTGTTACCTTTTATCTTATAGTTCGTATGGAGAGCGACGTGTTTTGTTGAAAGAGAAGTGAACGCTCTTCAACTACCAAAAAGGCAAGTGACACACCCTCACAAATGTCCATGCACCGTAGTGATTTTTGTAGTAAGTCTAGGGATATGCTTTGCTTTTGTAATCCCAGTAGATAGCTACTTCCACCTGACCATATTTTTGTCGCCATTGAATTTAGTTGCTGCTTAGCTATGCTATGAAAATGTTTTAGTAGTGGTTATGGAAAAACAACTAAATTCAATGAACTACCTGGGTGGAATGTGGCTTTGATTGGGTTATGTTGAGTGGTTACTCTGGGGTCATGTCGTCGAACCTCTGAACCCCAGGTGTATCGCACTTGTGGACGGCCACCCAGGAACAAAGAGATAATAGACAACCTTGCTCATTAGCTTACCGTACAACCACATGCTATATGGGCTCTGGCTTGACGGAGTATGTTGTGTGAACCTTACCTACGCGACATGATGATGTAGAGGAATGTAGGTTGGAGCGGGTCTGTAGAGGATGGTCTGGGTGATCACTTCGGGAATGTAGGTAGGAAGACTCGCCGGTTTCTATCGGTGATGTCTAGGCCCATTGGTTTCTATCAATGGTACCGCTTAATAGAAGAGAAAATTGTTTTGAGAAATGATAGGTGAAAACTTGCTTTACGCAAAAATTGCCTGAGCTCTACCAGCCAAATGTACACTTAAGTGTTAGGTTGCCATTTGAGTCCACTATAGTGTCATCTTGCAAATACAATTCAAATGTATTGAGCATTCGTGGCTGTAACTTTTCATGTTGTAGATGTTTTGAAAGACGAGTGAATTACGATGGTTAGGGTTACGAGTCTATCATCAACATGCTCGCTTGTGGCACATGAAGACGAAGGACACCATGCTGTATATGTTTATTCGTTGTGAAACTCTGATGATATGCTAGCCTTGTGCTATGAAATATGTAATCTTTTATGTAAATTCTGGATCATACGATGTAATAAAGACCTTTGTTTCTTGGTATTACATCTTGTACTGTGTGTGCTAGCGATTGATCCAGGGACTAGCACAGATACGCACAGAGATCGGCACCTTAATAGGTGAGGTCGCTACATAAGAATAAGCACCATATGGGGAAGTAAAAGTTGTTTTCACTTGGTCTTCAGGTTGGATAGGGATTTGGGTATATCCTGAATAACCATCAAGAAAACAAAAATAAGAGCTATTTCAAAGCCTTTCTAAGACTTGCTCCATCAAGGGTGGTGGTGGCTTATGAACATTTTTAGTATCTTTATTCAACTTCATGAAATCCATGCACATACTATAGCCAGTGATAGTTCATGTAGGAATAAGGCTATTCTCACCATTACTAATGATAGTTCTTGCTCCATCTTCCAGCACTACAACAAAAGTAACATGTAGAGACGTCCTATTTTAGACGCTTTTGTATTCGTCTTTACGTGAAAGTTGACCCGATGAATAAAGACGAATTTAAGGACGCTTTGGGGGTCGTCTCGCCGTGACAATATTGATCCCCACCCCTAATAATTTCTCATCTCCTTAACTCCCGATTTATCTCTCCCGTCTCCCTCTCTCCTACCACTAACCCACAATCAGATCTGTGGAAACCTAGAGCCGGCGCCTTTAGATCCCCGGCAGGGCCTCTCACGCGAACCATGCGCCGCGACTCGCGACACCTCTACTTCCTCGATGGTACAGGGTTCCTCGTCTCCTTGAAAAATGTGTTGATGTGTTGCGCAGAGAGCCAGAGACCCGATCTAGGCAGATTCGGTGCAAGGTTGCCCTTCGCCACAAGCCCATGGTGGATCGTAGCCAGCAATTCCATCTAATCGTGGGTTCTTAGGTATGCTCTCGTATTAATTTATTCTCGTTCACTGGTATCTATTTGATTTGTACTCATACGTCTCTGCAGACTGCTGTCACTGGAACGCTTGTCAGATGCCAGAAAACTAGTATTAGTACAATCCTTTTTTTTTGTACAATAGATCTAGTTAATATAGTTGTATTCACATGGTGTGGACTCAAACAGAAATGACACTTAGACTATTGCCAGATCGGAGGCTACAGGTGCTCTGTAGGGGATTGTGGCCAAATGCGTGAACTAATTATTCCAATCTCATGATATAAGCATAGTCAAATGGAAACTTGATGATATCAGGAACTAATGCGAAGTTGGATTAGGGTACTCGCCCCAGATTTATATCACAATTATATTTTGGCATGCGAATGTATTCTTGAACTTGAAGTTTGCACCGATAATATTTTTTAAGTACTTATGTCCTATCCTGTAATATATATAAAGTATCCATCTGCTGTGACTTACTTCGACCAAGTGGATGTATTAACTATATGAAGTTTGTGGAGCTTTCCAAGTACAATACGCGCCAGAAGTTCACTACAACTATAGTCTATCCAAGCAAAATTGTGATGGGCATTTCTTTATCTAACATTTGCAGGTTAATTTTGCCGTGACCTGACTCTAGTTCTTCATGTGTTGTTGAAGATGTAAGTTACATTAATTAAGTCATCGATACCAATGTGTAGGGTTGTTGATAATTTATATAGCTCAGGTTCTTAAATTTTTCGGAGTACCTTACATCATTTTTTCCTTAAATTCTCTCCAAATAACGCCCTCGCCACTAACCCTTTTTTATTGATAGGCTTCTAATTAAATGCATCAAAGCTTCAAGTTGTACTGCTTAGAAGGGAATTGATAAGGTTCCGAAGATGCATCACTCATTTTCGAAAGAAATAAGTAATGTAAGTATCTAGTTCTAACTTAAAATAAAATTCAGCACTGCTACAACTACCATTGTAGTATTAACACAGTATAAATTCTGGAAAATACTATAAACTGATGTACTTTATTTCCTTTGTTTTTCTAACTTGAATTAGATTTTTTGTGCAGGGCTATGATGATCGCTATGTACCCTGATGCTAACATGATACATAGTAAATTTGACTGGCACCGAAAAATTACTAACTGTGATGCAAATTGTTGGTATCAACCTTCAGTTTGTAAACTAACTAAATGAAATAATATTTTTTGAAGATGTCAATGATATTTCGATTTTTTGCAGAAACTTTTATTGCAGAATTTTGATGAATCACAGTAAATGACCACAAGGAAAGTATCTACATGATGCTGTGAAGACCAGTCCGTGTTGAAGTACATACAAAAGCTTAGATAGATTATGTAGCTAGTTAGATTACTTGTGTACATAAGTATTTTTGTTCATGATACCTTTGCCCCTCTTTTATATGTACGTACAGTTCAGTTGTAAAGACCAATTTACATGGATTAATATTATATTTATTTCTTTGCAAAGCAGTACAAAGTCTATTCATTTGCAAGATCTACGTATTTTCTCCCTTCATTACAAGAGTAAATAATTTAGACATTTAAAGAAATAAAATGATTTTCTCGCTTTAGCACGCCTCAATGCGTCTCAACATCTGCATGAGACGTCACGTAGCGTAGTTTCATGGTCAGATCCAACTACGTCTCTACGTGCATAGCCACGCTTTGTAGAGCGTCCTAGTTTTGATAGACACGCTTTCAATACGTCTCAATGGATTTTGAGACGGTGCATAAGGAGACGTTTCTATGACGCTTTTCAACAACGACTCTACAATCACCTATAGACGAAATAAAACGTCTTTAGCGTCTAAATTGAGCGTCTTTACATGTCAATTTTCTTGTAGTGCAGGATACAATGGGTAGGACTTACCCATTTGCTGTCCGAAATTTGGTAAATTATACCATCATCAAGTAAACAAATGACTTCTTTCCTTATAACTTCTTTCATTTTAGGGTTCATTCTCTTTTGTGTATCTACAAAAGGTTTAGCATCATATTCCATGATTATCTTATGGGTTATTATTGAGGTATCTATACCTTTAATGCCAGTAAGAGAATACACAAAAACTTTATCATGCTTAATAAGAACATATAGTAAAGATCTAATTTCCATGGAAGAGAGTTTACTGCTTATTATTACTGGTATTTCTTCTCTTCATCAAGAAATTCATATCGTAAGTCCTCGGGAAGGGATTTTAGTTCTAAAGGTGGTGGGTCCTCGTCTCCCTCCCTTACCAATTCTTCATATTCAGAGTTCTGAAGGTCTTCAACTTCTGTTGAGTTTTTCAAAATATCATCTAATTCTTTCTTACCTTCATCATTTGTAATTGACTCATCATTCGTTAAAATTATTTTTAATTCATTCTGAGGAATGTTAAAGTGGATAGCAGCCAATTCTTCAAAAGTTTTCTACTCTTGGCCGACGTCAGCTTTCTTTTCATAACGGAATTTTTTAGTTCTTTGAATTTCATGCTTACTTCCTCTTCTGCAAGCTGCAAAGACATAACCTCTGTTTTGCTATCAATATTTAGTTTAGTTAGAACACAAAAGGGTGCTCTTAATATGATTGGACAAAAAGGTTCTAGTGGATATCAATAACATAAAAGTCTATTGGGTAAACAAAATCTTCAACCGTGATATAAGCATTACGAAGAATCCCATGGCATCTTTGATAGGTTCTATCCGAGAGTACTAGGGTCGTATTTGAGGGTTCTAGTTTATGATCATCCAGGTAATAAGGACATGATATATAAGAATGATAAGGGAGAATGTTGATATTCGAGCTTTGGTCTCTAATACCTTCAAAATCAATTTCTCCTAATCTAAATTTAATGCTTTATACCTTTGGGTTTTACCTTGTGGCCTTCCTCCTATAACTTGAGAGGATTTCCAATTGATCGTCACTTCCTCACCATCAATGCCTTTAGTTTCAAGGAGCTCTTTGATGATATCGATATTTGTCTTGATCTCCCCTAGGTTCCTTGTCAACTTCTTAGGCTTCCTAGTCCATACTTCATCTTCCTGCTTCTTCCTGAGTGGACATGGTAGCTCTTCTGGTTCATACACCTTCTCTTCAACCTGCTTGCCTATTAGAACTTTCTTAGAAGATTTGTTATTAGAAAAAGGTTCATAATGTTCCTAATCATTAGGGAGTTGCAGATGTTTATCATAGTTCTTAACAATATGAACGATATCTTTAGGCTGAAGTTTGTTATTACCAAGTATTTCAACAACCTTTCTAGGCTGCATAAATTTGTTATTCCCTCCGATCTAAATTAATTGATTTCACTTCATCTAGAAACGTATGTATCTAGTCAACAAACACATCTAGTTACATCTGTATCTAGACAAAGTGGAGTAAACTAATTTGAATCGGAGGGAGTAATAGATTCTATCTCTAGTAGAGACTTTGCATCAGGTTCTTTACTATCTTTTGAAACCTCAGCTTTGTGTATAGTTTCTAATAAGTCTCAAGATCCATCAATAAGTAAATCTAATAAATCTCTATTCTCAACATTAACACTTGCATAGAAAGTATGTATAATTAAGCAAGGTGGAAAATCATGATGAGGACAATTTCTAAGAATCTCTCTGAATCTTGAGTAGTTTTCATACAAGCTCTCATGCGGTAAACTTTTAAAGTTTGTAATCATCTGCCTTGCTCCAAGAGACCTGTTTTCTGGAAAAAATACCTGAAGGAATTTAGTAGACAATGTCTTCCATTCAGAGAGTTTTCAAATAGAATAATCATTATACCAAGTTCGAGCTTTATCAGTAAGGGTTTTTCTAAAGGGTTTAAACTTAACCTCATATTCTGTAAAGATGTTTAAATTGGAAGTTGCACAAACGTCTTCAAAATATTCAATGTCCATAAGGATCTTTCAGTGTCATCTCCTCCAAACATATTAGATTGTAGTAAATCTAATAGCATGGGGTTTATTTCATACCATTTTGGATTGTTGAGTATGTTTGGTTTAAGAAAAGCGTCTACTAGAGGCCCAGAGCTCTTTACAGCTTGAAGATGTATCTCACGTTGGTAGTCCTCCATGGTTTTTCACCTGTAACTCAAAAACAACTAAGTAGAACAATAAATAAAGTAGCAACTAAAAACAAATACAAAAAGCGCCGAGTTCCCCGGCAACAACGACATAAAATAGCTTGATAACTGCAAGAACACAGATCATATGTAGCTAGTTTCACAATAAAAGTATCGAACCACGAGGAGCTACTAGTAGTGATCTTAATGCCACTGGTTGCTATTTATCTATAATCACTTAAAGCTGTCTCAAATCTTAAGCGAGGCTTTTAATTTAAATGGGTTTTGTAGGGTGCTTTTGTAGAGTAAATAACTGAAATTAAAGAATGAAAATACAGCTAAAGATTACGTTTGAACTGCAATAATACTAAAAATGTTCTTGGCTGTTGTTGGTTCCACCTCTAGCTAATATTAACTAAAAATACAAACTAGATAATTCATATCTTAGCTCTCATTGTATGTGGGAAAGGCTCAAAGTTGGAATATGTATCTCATAACATACCCCTGAATAACCACCGCAATGACCTTCGGCAAGGTACCTATTGATCCATCGTAATTAAGGGACCATATGGTTATTTATTAAGCGTTGCGAGTCACTTCTTATCCCCTTCTTCCGTACAATAATGCACCGCACACGGTATGTCACTTCCCGCCGTATACACTATCATACTTCCGAACGTAGTTTCCTCATATGACCCTTAGGCAAGTGTTACATGGTCGACTTCATGCAACAACACAAGAGAAAACTAACATACAATCATAGTGCAAATCTATAAATAATCTTTATTCATATTATAATATTACTAGGGTTTCTCCATCTTCCCAAGAACGGAGTGGTCTACTCACACATGGAGATAATCAAGAACATCATCGTAGTCTTATGAATGGAATAGGAATAACGGTGTGAATTCAAGTACAAACCCATAATGGCAATGGAGATTACAATCTAATGAGATGGATGGGATGGAGATGATGATTTTGTTGTGGATGATGATGAAGGTGATGATGCCTTGTCCTCCAATGATCCGGGTAGAAACTTGGATGAGGCCCATTCTTGATCTTCCTTCAGATTTCTTATGGGACAGTGTTCTGGTATTTTTGGCCGCGTACGTGCTTGGATCTCAGATCCGTCTGCGGGAGGTCAAAGTATTTGACGAGGCGGTCGTCCTGGCAGGCCATACGGGCGGAGGGTACCGTCGGGCCTTGCCTATACCAACGTCCTCTAAACCTTTTGGAAATTTTCTCGCATCCTCCCTTTGCCCAGGTGCATAATTAAGTGGTTAAATTATTTTTATCACGTCAAAATACCATAAAATGACATTTTTTTATTAATATTTTATTATTGCCTTATTATTTTAGGATCCCTGCGTAGACAAGCATAAAAGGGCGTGGTAGCATGGTGCAATAAAAAAAATCCTATAACTACTCAATGATAACTTAATGAAATAACGATGTAAAAACATGCTAAAAATGCACTCATCACCTTGCTAGCTAGCCGCGCCGCATTGCCGCCCGTAACATTGGGCTAGTAAAACATTCTAGTGACGTTTGACATTCTCTGATTGTCACACATACATCTTGTCTAGCTAGTGAAGCCGATAATACAAACGTCACAACTTCTCGTAAATGTTGTACGTATATATATACCCTATATAAAAGTTGTTCAAATTAACGCATCCATATCAGCTTGAGCACTGTAGATAGGCTAATTATCCTCTCTTTCCTCAAATAGTAGCATGACACATGTCTTTCTTTTTTTCATTTCCCTTGATCTGCCTACTGTAAATTTTCCGCTTTCTTTTTATTTGGCTTCGTCGGCAACCGGTTACCGTTCCAGGCCACTTTTCCCTGCGTATTGCGTGTGGTCGCTTCCGGTAACTATGTTCTGTTTAAAACGGTGGATTTTCTACACGGTTTCTTCTGATTTGGTGCGAGTTTTATATTTTCACCCTCTATCTCAGTCAAGTGCCAAAACGGTCAAAGCGGCGCGAACGTATCTAGAAAGCTCCGCCGCTTGGACTCCCAAAAAGCAACAATCATGGCCGTCGCCCACATCCTCCTCGCGACCAGCGCCATCTGCTCCCCTTCTCCGCCGCCTCCGCTCCATGCTTCCCTCCTCCTCCCCAATCTCCCTTGCAACAGTCGACTTATCCATCATCTGGTGTCCTCCTCGCGCACGGCGCCAAACCCACTCACCGTGTGCGCCGCCGCGAGGAGCCTCATCTCTGCACTCCAGCCAGAGGAGGTTCTGCTCCTTGACGCGGTCCGGAGCGGGGTTTACAGGGAACAGCTCGCCACGGACGAGATGTGGAGGGGAAGCGGCCCGGCGGTTGGGAGGCGTGGGCGCGGCCAATGTCATCGCGGGTGTTGGCTCCTCCGGGGAGCGTGATGGACGGGCTCGGCCCAGCCGTGATACTGTGGTCGGAGAGGACACAGTGCGAAGGCGACGGCATGGTCTCTAGAAACGAGAGAGCTACTTTACCTGGAGATTCATCTTCTTGGCCTCGCTGGAGCTGGACGACATGCTCGTGTACCCCTTCTTTATCGATGTGCTACTCAATCTTCAGGCTCAAGATCCCGTTTGATCGCGTGCTGCTGTGCGTGGCGGAGTTCCTCAATCTTGAGGCTCCAATCCCCGTCTCCTACTCCTTACAGTCCTCCCTGTCTCCTCCGGCGCCGCTTGCTATTCCTCGGCAAGATCCATGAGGGACACGGGCATCTGGCTCAGGCCGATGAAGCCCACAAAGTTGGATGACATGCGACCATGCGGTACTGATCATGGATGTATAGCTGAATTCAAATTATTGTTTCTGCGGCTGATGCGATTCACTTCTTTTGTTCTGAAACTATTTTTACATGTCACTGCAATTTTTTCAGGTTCTGTGCTCTTCCTCCTGCTGGGTCTTTTGGAAGATTGAAGGCAACATCGAGCTGCTGGCTGAAGCCATGACATGTATGATTCGTGTAATTTCAGTTCTGTAGAACAACTGAATTGGCCTCTGTCCTTGACAGCTACGGGCCACCTGAATCGCAAGGTTAAGTTCTTTTGTGCTGCATTTATACGTCTTCTCCTTTTCTTTCATTTTATCTTCCATTTTGATTCCCCCCTCTCCACATTTTTCACGAGAAATTGGATCTCTTTGTAGTTGTGTTCAATGTTCTTCAATCTTTGGTCCACTATTGATGCTGAATATTCTCACTTACATGATGGTTAGATAAGGTGGAACATACATCTCTCTCTACTTTTTTTTCCGAAGTGGGACATACATCTCTCTCTACTTAATGGCGTAATGCTGAATATTCTCACTTACATGATGGTTAGATAAAGTGGGACATACATCTCTCTCTACTTAATGGCGTAACGCCTAAATGATTCTAGTGGAAAGTCCTTGTGGGTGTTGCTCCAATCTGGAAATGCAAGGATCAACAAACAAGACAGCACGTATATGAATTAGGTTACTTTGTTGTAGACAACAAACAGGACGCATTCTTTCGTAATCTTGAACGCTAAATCTGTCTCTGTTTAGTTACCTAGCGGTAAGTATATTGTACTATCTTACTTTATGTCCACTCTCTTCTGCGCCGGTTTCTTTTAGCTCCCGATATCGTGAATGAATATTCTTCACAAATACTAAGCCATCAATATACCTAACTTCCTGAACCATATTTTGCACATGTTTCATATTAGTCAACATGAATAAGCTACTCAGATGTTCATACTTTCTATGCAGCCCCTGGTTTTTTCTGCAGGAGGTAATATTAATATTTTATACTCATCACAACAGAGGGATGCATACCAGCCAACCTTATAGATCAGTTTAAAGAGCAGCTAAAAGAAGGTTCAGTAATCTCATGTATTTTACAGAATTTTATGTATGCTATTAATATATGTTTACTTCAAGTGGCAACTCTGTTGTTGTCACTTTATAAAGAAAACACCCAGAAAACTTTAGACGCCGTTTCCCTTCATAGAAGTTCCTCTCAAGACAATGTTTTGATGCTATTTGTGAGCATGGCTGTTGCTTATTACTCAGATATATTACATGGTCTATGAAATCAATACAATCTCCATCAAATAAATATAACATGTAGCCACTGATACTCTTTTGTCACTCTTACAGGATGTTTTCTTTCAAGAGCACACCGCTGACACGCTGGTATGTCAACGTACCCATTCAAAAAATATCCAACAAACGAGACATATACGATGCCCAAGATCCTAAAGCTAGCCTTTATACAGTTTTTCTGCTCACTATATAAGTGGATACTTCTCGCAGTGTCCATGGTCAGGTACATGAAATAGATTGGCAACAATCAGAAAATGCAAATGCTGAACCAATAGAAACAAAACTTTATGCTTTCGACCAAGATAATCTATTTTCGTTAACTTTTCTGTTTTGCCATGAAGTTGGCAAAGGGAAAAAAATATTGTGTGCATCTTTTAAAATGTAGATATCATGCAAGGAAAGCGTTATAAACTGGCAGTTATTGTGACGGAGATCAATATAACTCTCATGACTGGTGGTTTTTGTCCTGTAAGGACTGCTGGAAGACAACACACCCTAATGGAAATGTCTGCAAATGTACCAAATGCCCTACTGCACCGAACGAAAAGAACAAAGAATTTTCTGCAACAACGAACAAAGTTAGTTGGTATAAGATTTCTGCACAAACTTTGGCTAATACGGAGTATACTGCAATTTCCTTTATTTAGGGATGTAGGCTACACACACGAAGGAACGAAAAGGAAAACACACACATCAGCAACTGCATTCAAGAAGGTCAACAAAGAACTCTCCACGCACAAAAGTGTTGGCATTTGCATGTAAGTATCAGAATTAAACACAATATGAAAAAATTAACATCATTGTTACAAAACATAGCAACTTTGCTCTCTTTTTCTTCTCACAGCAAGAGCCTATATATTTCTGCACCATCAAAAACCTAGATTAAAAACCCAAGAAAAGAAAAGGCAGTGTAGGTGGTGAACCAAAGATCTAGCATAGAATTACCAATCCGCCAACTTCAAACATCAGAAATACCCCGTATAATATTAGGTGCCTACTTATCGTTGCAATTAGCAAGTACCTTCTGCGTGTTGTAGTAATATTAATGTCTGCTAGATAAAAATAAATACCTTCAATTATCTCGGTTGCAATCAGCAAGTTCTTGTGTTGTAATAATACTAAATATCTGCTACATATGTACCTATAATTATCTCAGTTGTGTTCTTCTGCTTCTATGCTACTCTGACTGCTAAAAGTAATCGAGTTACTCTATTCATCAGAGCTAAGCACTGCAATAATAATCATATATTTGTCAAACCAAAGAACTCCAATCTGCGATGTGCCTCCATCCAACAGAGAAAAATACACAGAGACGTATATACCAAAAAAGTATATGCTTCCACTATGTACATCGAAATTTAACAATCTCCAGATTCAGAAGAAGAAGAACTACTACATTATCACTCAGACTAATATTCATTTGTAGATCAACATACACGCACATGAAAGTTGATCTTACTGGACAAAAACTACAGACCATGCTTACAAATATAGTTTTTTATGTACCACTACGAGCTCCGCAGCATATATGCAAGCTAGATGATACGATGACGATCCAAAATACAACTCTGTTTTACAAACTATTGACATTTTCTAGCAGCTTCCACTGGACTCCATATACACTGCCATTTATGGCAAGCACAATACAAGCTAATTTCTGAACTCTGCTGATCCCTCCGATAACTACTATAGAAACAGTCTTTTTTCAGCGTCCCATATCATCAAGGAAGCAGGAATATCATTTGACCTAGAAGCACAATAATCAAGAGAGTCGACTGTGCAGATGAAACCAATTGTCATGCACATCCTAGAGCCTTTACAATCCACAACCATACAAGCATCGACACATATAAGTTAGAGCATCTTACATAGATCATGTATGCTAAAAAAAGGCACGGGCGCGGCGTGCCGCCGCGCCTATGCTTCCTAGTAACCATTGACGGCAGTGGAAAAAAACGTGTTACTATTTTTTGGTACGAAGCAGCAACGGACAATTTTCACTTATTTGTCATCGCTGTTCACTGGACCCGTGACGCCCGAAGATAGTTCATTGTCACCGAGTTTTTGAGCGCCCATGTCAGACCCCGAAGCAACGACCAACAACGTATATTTCTTTTGCGCACCAGCCGTACGGGTCGCGGGGACCACCCGTCGACATACCGGTGAAAACAAATTCATGTTTGTCACTAGTAAGGCAACCAGTGGCGGAACTTCGGTTTTGCGTCACGGATGCTGTTGCGGCTGTAGGCCTTTTTCTAGTAGTGACATAACACATCATGGATCTTGTAGTATACAATGTAGTAGATATCATCCTTGTTAAATGGCATTTCCGTGTATAGGTACCAATACTTTGTTAAAACAATCCTGGAATGCATTGTATTGCAAAATAGAGAAAGTATTAGACACCTTCATAAATTCATCATAATTGATGATTAAATTTATTAATGAGGTAATGGTTAACCATAAACACACATCCTTACAATGGTCCACTCAAGTCAAAACAGAATCAGCTGGTGGCGCCCCTGTAGAACGGTGGCCATCGCAATTCACACACACACATGAACCATCACGGCAATACCCTTTTGTGGAGCCCATGAGGAGGCACCACTCATAACATATTACCCAATCTTTACAAGATCATTTGATGGGTTTGTCTTTGCACTCTCCCTCAACCTCACCTATGTAAATAAAAAAGAATTATGACTTGATAAAAAATGAAAAGTTCATGTACATGCATGAACTAATTCATTATCTTTCTTACCAAAAGACACAAAGAGCGTCAATATGAAGATGGATGCAACGATAGTGGTGATCTTGGAAGCCATGGAAATCCCTTGGGTATGGATCAATCTTGACACCTATTTATATTGAAAGGTTCCACCTACCTTCATTACTCAAAGTTCTTATTTATTGTAGATTTGGGTATCCTAGACAATAAATTCAAATGCACTACAAAGGCTTGGCATTAAATGTTGAAGAAGCCATGAAAATCACTTTGGTATGGATCAATTTTGGCACCTATTTATATTGAAAGGTTCCACCTACCTTCATTACTCAACGTTCTTATTTATTGTAGATTTGAGTATCCTAGAATATAAATTCGGATACAATACGGAGGTTTGGCATTAAATGTTGAACATTGTAGACTATCTAGCCTCAACATTAGTTGTAGAAGATTGTGAAAGTTTAACATCCAGTAAAGAATTTATTGGTCATGTAAAAAAAATACTACCTCCATCCCAAAGTTTAAGGCTTATTTTTTTTGAAAAGTCAAACCAAGTAAAGTTTGGCCAAACTTTTAGAACAAATTGCAACTTTTTTTTTTGTATATACCATACGAAAATATATTTTATTATCTATTTAATGATATTAATTTTGAATTTTGCATGTTAATGATTTTTGGAAAAAGCTTAGTCAAACTTGACATAGTTTAACTTTTAAAAAATAATATAAGCCTTAAGCTTTGGGATGGAGGTACTAAATTGTTGTCAAAGATAAGGAAGTTCAACATATATGGTCCTTGCATTAATTGAGTAAACATTTGAAATGGAAAATAACATTGTGAATGAACAACATATATAATGGCTTATAGTTAAGAACTGTGAAAAATGGAAATTTTAGGACTCTCACTATCACAACATAACAGTAGGAGCAAACTTATCGACACGGGGAGATGAAGAAGACAATGACCTGCGCAAGTATATGTACGTCGTAATTCAGTGGTAATTTTTTTTATAGCATATCATCCAAAAAATGTTGGTCAAATTCATTGTCAAATTTAGAGCTCGAAAAGCGTTTTCGTCACCTAATTGGGGATGGATATAATAAGAAAATATCAAGTCTTGTCATCGTGGTGAACAAACAGATGCCATGCCATGAGTAGGATTAAATTCGGGTCCGGATGTACGCTGGAGGATCCAGGGGAGGGAAGGTGAGCTAACGAGCACACACAGAATCATGCAAAGATCTACCCAGGTTCAGGGCCCTCGGGAGGAGGTAAAACCCCTATGCCCTACTATGTGGATGTGTATATCCCACAACAATGGTGCTCCTTGAGCTGTGTTCTAGAGGTAGAAGATAAAGTTGAGAGCTTGTCTACGGGGAAGAATGGGTGAGAGAGTGGATCGTCCCGTGCAAGGGAGTCCTGCATCCCCTTATAAAGTGGGGGTGGGTTACAAGGGAGAAACCCTAGCATGGTCTATAGCCAGTTTATCTGGTCCTCAAAGTCTACACTTACTCCTGCCAAGGAGCTTCCATCTCGTCGCAAGTACGCTATGGACGTGACTTGGCCTTCTGCCACCACACCGCTGACCACTATACACAATGTCAGCAGTATGATCGCTCATACAGTTGGCACGTAGCTCCGTGTCTTTCGTGATGATGAGATTCACTTGTAATGTTGCGTGATTAGAGGGGCAAGACCTGAGCGCTGACTTTGGAGGTAGGCACATGACCATTGGACATATGACAGACCCCTAAGCCACTTCCTACCCAGGTATGTCAGTTCTTTAACCTTCGACCAATTCTTCATGATCCGATCCATATTGACACCGCTGACTTCATCTATATCGGTTTTTCTTATACCGTCATGGCTATGCCGGCTTCTCTTATGCTGGCATGGCTAGGCCTAGTGATAAGGGGTGGCCCGATCTTCTCAGTAAGCAACGGTGGTGATGATGATCACGGGGTGATGACAGCGGAGAAACACGACGATGAAGTGGATGATAACTTGTATGACGCAACGAGATCTCTTGATTGGTCCCTGTCGCCAATGCAACAGCTCTCAATCTTGCAAGATATTCGCAACTCCACACACTTGCGCACGTAGCCGCCGACCACGAAGCGGTAAGTTGCAACCGTCTAATTCCCAATGGAACAGCAGATCACACAAGACTTTTGCAGGATCTACACAATATCAAGCAATATGGTGTAGGGATTCAATAGTTTTGCTAGAGCAAACAACTAAGAACTAGGGTTTATCTTAAACGTGGTCTAAAGCAGCTAGGGGGGTGTCCTGGGCACTTATATAGGCGTCCGGGACGAGTTCTGGTCGAAAAGATACAAAAATAACCGACCCAGAATAGATCTGGTCGAGACAGACTCGGACGAATCCGGTCTGGAATCCGGTCAACCGGGCCAGGGACCGGGTCGGCCGGTCTGGCGTCCGGTCAACCGGTCGGCAACCGGAAACTTCGAAACTTTCCGGTTTTTGCCCGGTACGATAAATCCCATCCGGTTGGCGGCCGGTCAACCGGGCCAGGGACCGGGCTGGCCGGTCTGGAGGCCGGTCTAACCGGGTGCTGGACCGGCCTGGACGTCGTCTTCTCCTCTCGCGCATGCCTGATGGCGTGTATTTCACACGTTCGTTGGGCAACCCCAAGAGGAAGGTATGATGCGCACAACAGCAAGTTTTCCCTCAGAAAGAAACCAAGGTTTATCGAACCAGGAGGAGCCAAGAAGCACGTTGAAGGTTGATGGCGGCGGGATGTAGTGCGGCGCAACACCAGAGATTCCGGCGCTAACGTGGAACCTGCACAACACAACCAAAGTACTTTGCCCCAACGAAACAGTGAGGTTGTCAATCTCACCGGCTTGCTGTAACAAAGGATTAACCGAATTGTGTGGAAGATGATTGTTTGCAGAGAAAATAGTAAAACAAGTATTGCAGCAGATTTGTATTTCGGTATTAAAGAATGGACCGGGGTCCACAGTTCACTAGAGGTGTCTCTCCCATAAGATAAAAGCATGTTGGGTGAACAAATTACAGTCGGGCAATTGACAAATAGAGAGGGCATAACAATGCATATACATGTCATGATAAGTATAGTGAGATTTAATTGGGCATTACGACAAAGTACATAGACTGCCATCCAACTGCATCTATGCCTAAAAAGTCCACCTTCGGGTTATCGTCCGAACCCCCTCCAGTATTAAGTTGCAAAGCAACAGACAATTGCATTAAGTATGGTGCGTAATGTAATCAACAACTACATCCTCGGACATAGCGCCAATGTTTTATCCCTAGTGGCAACAACACGGAACAACCTTAGAACTTTACATCCACTGTCCCGGTGTCAATGCGGGCATGAACCCACTATCGAGCATAAATACTCCCTCTTGGAGTTAAGAGCAAAAACTTGGCCAGAGCCTCTACTAGTAACGGAGAGCATGCAAGATCATAAACAACACATATGTAATAACTTGATAATTAACATAACATGGTATTCTCTATCCATCGGATCCCGACAAACACAACATAGAGTATTACGGATAGATGATCTTGATCATGTTAGGCAGCTCACAAGATCCAACAATGAAGCACAATGAGGAGAAGACAACCATCTAGCTACTGCTATGGACCCATAGTCCGGGGGTGAACTACTCACTCATCACTCCGGAGGCGACCATGGCGGTGTAGAGTCCTCCGGGAGATGAATCCCCTCTCCGGCGGGGTGCCGGAGGAGATCTCCGGAATCCCCCGAGATGGGATCGGCGGCGGCGGCGTCTCGGAAGGTTTTCCGTATCGTGGTTTTTCGCATCAGGGGTTTCGCGACGGAGGCTTTAAGTAGGCGGAAGGGCAGAGTCGGAGGGCTGACGAGGGGCCCACACCACAGGGTGGCGCGGGCCCCCCTTGGCCGCGCCGCCTTGTGGTTTGGCCACCTCGTGGCCCCACTTCGTATGCTCTTCGGTCTTCTGGAAGGTTCGTGGCGAAATAGGCCCCTGGGTCTTCGTTTCGTCCAATTCCGAGAATATTTCGTTACTAGGATTTCTGAAACCAAAAACAGCAGAAAACGACAAGCGGCACTTCGGCATCTTGTTAATAGGTTAGTTCCGGAAAATGCACGAATATGACATAAAGTGTGCATAAAACATGTAGGTATCATCAATAATATGGCATAGAACATAAGAAATTATCGATACGTCGGAGACGTATCAAGCATCCCCAAGCTTAGTTACGCTCGTCCCGAGCGAGTAAAACGATAACAAAGATAATTTCTGAAGTGATATGCCATCATAACCTTGATCATACTATTTGTAAACATATGTAGTGAATGCAGCGATCAAAACAATGGTAATGACATGAGTAAACAACTGAATCATAAAGCAAAGACTTTTCATGAATAGTACTTCAAGACAAGTATTAATAAGTCTTGCATAAGAGTTAACTCATAAAGCAATAAATGAAAGTAAAGGCATTGAAGCAACACAAAGGAAGATTAAGTTTCAGCGGTTGCTTTCAACTTGTAACATGTATATCTCATGGATAATTGTCAACATAGAGTAATATAACAAGTACAATATGCAAGTATGTAGGAATCAATGCACGAGTTCACACAAGTGTTTGCTTCTTGAGGTGGAGAGAGATAGGTGAAGCTGACTCAACATAAAAGTAAAAGAATGGTCCTTCAAAGAGGAAAGCATCGATTGCTATATTTGTGCTAGAGCTTTTATTTTGAAAACATGAAACAATTTTGTCAACGGTAGTAATAAAGCATATGAGTTATGAAAGTTATATCTTACAAGTTGCAAGTCTCATGCATAGTATACTAATAGTGCCCGCACCTTGTCCTAATTAGCTTGGACTACCGGATCTTTGCAATGCACATGTTTTAACCAAGTGTCACAATGGGGTACCTCCATGCCGCCTGTACAAAGGTCTAAGGAGAAAGCTCGCATTTTGGATTTCTCGCTTTTGATTATTCTCAACTTAGACATCCATACCGGGACAACATGGACAACAGATAATGGACTCCTCTTTAATGCATAAGCATGTGGCAACAATTATTATTCTCATATGAGATTGAAGATATATGTCCAAAACTGAAACTTCCACCATGATTCATGGCTTTAGTTAGCGGTCCAATGTTCTTCTCTAACAATACGCATGCTCCAACCATAAAGGTGGTAGATCTCTCTTACTTCAGACAAGACGGACATGCATAGCAACTCACATGATATTCAACAAAGAATAGTTGATGGCGTCCCAAGAAGCATGGTTATCGCACAACAAGCAACTTAATAAGAGATAAAGTGCATAAGTACATATTCAATACCACAATAGTTTTTAAGCTATTTGTCCCATGAGCTATATATTGTAAAGGTGAATGATGGAATTTTAAAGGTAGCACTCAAGCAATTTACTTTGGAATGGCGGATAAATACCATGTAGTAGGTAGGTATGGTGGACACAAATGGCATAGTGGTTGGCTCAAGGATTTTGGATGCATGAGAAGTATTCCCTCTCGATACAAGGTTTAGGCTAGCAAGGTTATTTGAAACAAACACAAGGATGAACGGTGCAGCAAAACTCACATAAAAGACATATTGAAAACATTATAAGACTCTACACCGTCTTCCTTGTTGTTCAAAACTCAATACTAGATGTTATCTAGACTCTAGAGAAACCAAATATGCAAACCAAATTAGCAAGCTCTAAGTGTTTCTTCATTAATGGGTGCAAAGTATATGATGCAAGAGCTTAAACATGAGCACAACAATTGCCAAGTATCAAATTATCCAAGACATTTTAGAGTTACTACATGTAGCATTTTCCAATTCCAACCATATAACAATTTAACGAAGGAGAAACTTCGCCATGAATACTATGAGTAGAGTCTAAGGATATATTTGTCCATATGCTACAGCGGAGCGTGTCTCTCTCCCATAAAGTGAATGCTAGGATCCATTTTATTCAAACAAAACAAAAAACAAAAACAAACCGACGCTCCAAGCAAAGTGCATAAGATGTGACGGAATAAAAATATAGTTTCGGGGGACGAACCCGATAATGTTGTCGATGAAGAAGGGGATGCCTTGGGCATCCCCAAGCTTAGACGCTTGAGTCTTCTTAGAATATGCAGGGGTGAACCACCGGGGCATCCCCAAGCTTAGAGCTTTCACTCTCCTTGATCATATTGCATCATACTCCTCTCTTGATCCTTGAAAACTTCCTCCACACCAAACTCGAAACAACTCATTAGAGGGTTAGTGCATAATAAAAATTCACATGTTCAGAGGTGACACAATCATTCTTAACACTTCTGGACATTGCATAAAGCTACTGGACATTAATGGATCAAAGAAATTCATCCAACATAGCAAAAGAGGCAATGCAAAATAAAAGGCAGAATCTGTCAAAACAGAACAGTCCGTAAAGATGGATTTTATTAGGCCACCAGACTTGCTCAAATGAAAATGCTCAAATTGAATTAAAGTTGCGTACATATCTGAGGATCATGCACGTAAATTGGCTTAATTTTCTGAGCTACCTACAGGGAGGTAGACCCAGATTCGTGACAGCAAAGAAATCTGGAACTGCGCAGTAATCCAAATCTAGTACTTACTTTACTATCAAAGACTTTACTTGGCACAACAAAACTTAAAACTAAGATAAGGAGAGGTTGCTACAGTAGTAAACAACTTCCAAGACACAAATATAAAACAAAAATACTGGAGTAAAAACATGGGTTGTCTCCCATAAGCGCTTTTCTTTAACGCCTTTCAGCTAGGCGCGAAAGTGTAACTCAAGTATTATCGAAGGGTGGTGCACCTACAGCGGGGTTTGGAGTTTTCTCAACCATGCATAGTATATTGGATACATAAGTTTCAGCGTCTCCCTTTTCATTAGTCTTGGGATTGCTACTCTCATCGAACAAATTTTCGAGAACAAGCCAAGCATAGTTATGTTCTAGTGCATCATTCATAGCTAGGAGTTTACATGGTATTGGTGCTTTGATCTCCCCACCATCATTAGCATTATTAGTGTACCTTATCCTATCCATATCCATTTTTTCAAGGAGACCAACAAAATTAGTATGAGAACCAAGCATATTAAATTTAGCGAAAACCTTTCTAGCCTCTCTTGCTAGACCACCAAATTCTCTAAGAAGGGTTTCTAAAACAAAATCTTTCTTTTCCCCCTCTTCCAAATCACCAAGTGTAAGAAACATGTGTTGGATTATAGGATTGAGATTAACAAATTTAGTTTCCAACGAGCGAACTAAAGCAACGGCAGCAATTTCATAAGTAGGAGCAAGTTCTACCAAGTGTCTATCTTCAAAATCTTCAACGGTACTAACATGGGTGAAAAATTCTTCTATATTGTTCCTCCCAATTATAGACCCTTGTCCTACCGGTATGTTTTTTGTGGTAAAATTAAAAGGAAACATGATGAAATAAGTAAAGCAAATGCAAGTAACTAATTTTTTTGTGTGTTTTTGATATAGAGTGCAAGACAGTAAATAAAGTAAAACTAGCAACTAATTTTTTTGTGTTTTGATATAATGCAGCAAACAAAGTAGTAAATAAAATAAAGCAAGACAAAAACAAAGTAAAGAGATTGAGAAGTGGAGACTCCCCTTGCAGCGTGTCTTGATCTCCCGGCAACGGCGCCGGAAAAAGAGCTTGATGGCGTGTATTTCACACGTTCGTTGGGCAACCCCAAGAGGAAGGTATGATGCGCACAGCAGCAAGTTTTCCCTCGAGAAAGAAACCAAGGTTTATCGAACCAGGAGGAGCCAAGAAGCACGTTGAAGGTTGATGGCGGCGGGATGTAGTGCGGCGCAACACCAGAGATTCCGGTGCCAACGTGGAAGCTGCACAACACAACCAAAGTACTTTGCCCCAACGAAACAGTGAGGTTGTCAATCTCACCGGCTTGTTGTAACAAAGGATTAACCGAATTGTGTGGAAGATGATTGTTTGCAGAGAAAATAGTAAAACAAGTATTGCGGCAGATTTGTATTTCGAGTATTAAAGAATGGACCGGGGTCCACAGTTCACTAGAGGTGTCTCTCCCATAAGATAAAAGCATGTTGGGTGAACAAATTACAGTCGGGCAATTGACAAATAGAGAGGGCATAACAATGCACATACATGTCATGTTAAGTATAGTGAGATTTAATTGGGCATTACGACAAAGTACATAGACCGCCATCCAACTGCATCTATGCCTAAAAAGTCCACCTTCGGGTTATCGTCCGAACCCCCTCCAGTATTAAGTTGCAAAGCAACAGACAATTGCATTAAGTATGGTGCGTAATGTAATCAACAACTACATCCTCGGATATAGCGCCAATGTTTTATCCCTAGTGGCAACAACACGAGCACAACCTTAGAACTTTACATCACTCGTCCCGGTGTCAATGCGGGCATGAACCCACTATCGAGCATAAATACTCCCTCTTGGAGTTAAGAGCAAAAACTTGGCCAGAGCCTCTACTAGTAACGGAGAGCATGCAAGATCATAAACAACACATATGTAATAACTTGATAATTAACATAACATGGTATTCTCTATCCATCGGATCCCGACAAACACAACATAGAGTATTACGGATAGATGATCTTGATCATGTTAGGCAGCTCACAAGATCCAACAATGAAGCACAATGAGGAGAAGACAACCATCTAGCTACTGCTATGGACCCATAGTCCAGGGGTGAACTACTCACTCATCACTCCGGAGGCGACCATGGCGGTGTAGAGTCCTCCGGGAGATGAATCCCCTCTCCGGCAGGGTGCCGGAGGAGATCTCCGGAATCCCCCGAGATGGGATCGGCGGCGGCGGCGTCTCCGGAAGGTTTTCCGTATCGTGGTTTTTCGCATCGGGGGTTTCGCGACGGAGGCTTTAAGTAGGCGGAAGGGCGGAGTCGGAGGGCCGACGAGGGGCCCACACCACGGGCGGCGCGGCCCCCCTTGGCCGCGCCGCCTTGTGGTTTGGCCACCTCGTGGCCCCACTTCGTATGCTCTTCGGTCTTCTGGAAGGTTCGTGGCGAAATAGGCCCCCGGGTCTTCGTTTCGTCCAATTCCGAGAATATTTCGTTACTAGGATTTCCGAAACCAAAAATAGCGAGAAAACAACAACTGGCACTTCGGCATTTTGTTAATAGGTTAGTTCCAGAAAATGCACGAATATGACATAAAGTGTGCATAAAACATGTAGGTATCATCAATAATATGGCATAGAACATAAGAAATTATCGATACGTCGGAGACGTATCAATGCCTCCCGCTCCTCCCTCGCGCGACCATGAGATATCTTCATGTCCAGCTCCATGTCCAGCTTTACGTCCATCTTCATGTCCAGCTGCTCCTCTACTCCTCGTGCGATGCTCGTCTCCTCTTGATACCTGATGATACACAAGTAACAGGACTTAGGCAGTATAAAGTTCTCATCAATCAAAGTACCGTTTAGAAACAAGTTCACCTGTTGTTTAAGTAGCTTCGCACGAGCCCTTGTAATTGGTCCAATCCGAACTTCATTGGACTTGAGCTTCACAGCGAGGTTCATCTTCATTTATCAATGACGGAGGTAGTGGTGTAGTAGGGATGTCCTCATCATCTCCCCCTTCAAAAGGCGTCGACCTCGACGCTCCAAGGTCTTCTCCGTCATATGGTGTCAAATCAGCAACATTGAAAGAATTACCGACACCAAACTCATCAATCGGAAGATCTATCGAGTATGCATTATCGTTGATCTTGGCAAGCACTTTGTAAGGACCAGCACCACGAGTCTTCAACTTAGACTTCCGCGGCTTCGGGAACCTATCCTTGCGAAAATGTACCCGGACCATATCGGCGAGGCTTGAACAACATCTCTTTGCGCTTCTTGTTCATCCTTGCAGCATTGCTCTTGCCTTTCTTCTCTATCAACTCTTTAGTCTTCACATGGATCTTACGCACAAAATCTGCCCTCTTGGATGCCTCCATATTAACTCTCTCATGTATGGGCAAAGGCAACAAGTCAAGTGGAGTAATGGGTTTGAAACCATACACCACCTCAAAAGGACACATCTCCGTGGTAGAATGTACCGCCCTGTTGTAAGCAAATTCTACATGCGGCAAACACTCTTCCCACTCCTTCAGGTTCTTCTTGATCATGGATCGCAGTAGTTGTGACAAGGTTCGATTCACCACCTCAGTTTGACCATCAGTTCGGGGATGACAAGTAGTACTGAACAGTAGCTTTGTCCCCAGCTTTCCCCAAAGTGTCTTCCAGAAGTAGCTCATGAACTTCACATCACGATCAGAAACAATAGTCTTCGGGACTCCATGTAGTCGAACAATCTCCCTGAAAAACAGGTTAGCAATATGCGACGCATCGTCGCTTTTGTGGCAAGCAATAAAGTGTGACATTTTAGAAAATCTGTCCACTACCACAAATATAGAATCATGGCCTCTTTTAGTACGCGGCAAACCCAACACTAAATCCATACTAATATCTTCCCAAGGTGTGGTAGGTGCCGGTAACGGAGTATACAAACCGTGAGGCTTCAGCTTGGACTTGGACTTGTTGCAAGTAATGCACCTCTTCACATATCTGTCCACATCCCGCCTCATCTTTGGCCAATAAAAATGATCAGCGAGCATGAGTAGCGTCTTCTCACGCCCAAAGTGACCCATCGAACCTCCAGCATGTGATTCCTGCAATAAGAGCAAACGCACAGACGATTCTGGAACACATAGTTTGTTAGCTCTAAACAAGAACCCATCGTGTATGTGATACTTTTCCCATGCTTTACCCATAACACACAAGCGGTACGATTCAGCAAAATCATGATCAGTCGCATATAAATCACATAACACCTCTAATCCAGGAATTTTAACATCAAGATGGGTTAATAGCATAGTTTTCCTAGATAGAGCATCAGCAACAATATTATCTTTCCCCTTCTTATGCTTAATAATGTATGGAAAAGACTCAATGAACTCAACCCACTTAGCAAGACGCCTATGCAAAGTAGATTGGGCTTTCAGATATTTCAAAGCTTCATGATCAGAATGTATGATAAATTCTTTTGGCCACAAATAATGTTGCCAAACCTCAAGAACTCTAATTAAAGCATACAATTCTTTATCATAGATAGGATAGTTCAACTTAGCACCAGAAAGTTTCTCAGAAAAATATGCAATTGCGCGACCCTCTTGCATCAACACACCACCAATTCCAATACCACTAGCATCACATTCAATCTCAAATTGCTTATTGAAATCAGGAAGTGCAAGTAACGGTGCAGAAGTTAACAATCGTTTCAGTTCATCAAAAGCATGATCTTGGGCAACGCCCCACTCAAAAGCAACACCCTTTTTAGTCAATTCATTCAAAGGTGCAGCAATAGTATAAAAATTGGGCACAAAACGGCGATAAAACCCAGCTAGACCATGAAAACTTCTTACTTGACTCACATTCATGGGAGTAGGCCAATTTTGAATAGCTTCAATTTTAGACACATCTACTTCTACTCCATGCTTAGAGACAACATAACCCAGAAATATGACCTTATCTTTGCAAAATGTGCATTTCTCAAGATTACCATAGAGTTTACTATCACGCAACACTTGCAAAACATGTCGGATATGTATAATATGATCAGATTCATTGCGGCTGTAGATTAATATGTCATCAAAATACACAACCACAAACTTGCCAATAAAATCACGCAAAACATGGTTCATCAGTCTCATGAAAGTGCTAGGTGCATTAGTAAAACCAAAAGGCATTACTAACCACTCATATAAACCAAATTTTGTTTTAAAGGCGGTTTTCCACTCATCCCCTTCTTTCATCCTAATTTGATGATAACCACTACGCAAATCAATTTTAGTGAAAACAGCGAGCACCACTCAATTCATCTAGCATATCCTCTAAATGGGGAATAG
>NC_061509.1:223698316-223742332 GCF_022539505.1 Lolium rigidum
TCGCATAAATTCCGAGGTTTTTCCCGAAAGTTGGATTTCTGCACAAAAACGAGACACCAGAGCAGTTCTGCTGAAAACAGCGTTAGTCCGTGTTAGTTGCATCCAAAATACACAAATTAGAGGCCAAACAATAGCAAAAGTGTTCGGGAAAGTAGATACGTTTTGGACGTATCAGGCATCATCTTGGGAAAGATTTCGGTGAGTTGCTTATGGTCTTGAGCATGGTTTGAGAGATTGGATGCTCATGTTTATATATATTCTACAATGGGTTAACAAACACGTCTAAGAAATTTTTAAATAAAGAGTGTGGGGGAGCCCTCATGAATGTGCCGGCCTTTCGTGCTTATGTTTTGTTAGATGGTTTGCTCTCAGAAGTTAAAATTATGAAAAGCTTAGAAAAAGCTGAAGTCCCAGAGAAAGATCTCAACGATAGATATTAATTTTTTTATTTATATAATAGTGACAAGAAAATAGAACAAGTGAAAATTCTTAGTGAAGTAAGAGAACAATTATTAGATCTTGGTAAGTGTAGTTTGCATGAATAAATTGCTATTCTTGAAAAATTCTCTAAAGATCCTACTATCAATGCCAATCAAGCTAGTTTTGGTTATTATATTGCTAATTAAATTATTAAAGAGAAGATACGAAGATATAACAATGAAGCTATGATACCAGCTAAGCTTGGGGATGCTTGGATCCCCAAGATTTTAATTTCTATAGATAAATAGACACATCATGCTATTTTAGATTTAGGATCTAGTGTCTCAGTTATATCTAAGGAGCTATTAGATTTACTTAATCTTAAAAACATGGAAAATGCTCCGTTGATCTTCGACTTGCTGATGATTAAACCAAAAAGGAATTAGGAAGAGTTAATGATATTATGGTTGAATTGCATATGACATATGTACCTGTTGATTTTATTTTCATGGACATGGGTAGCAATACCTCTAGTCCTATAATTCTTGGAAGACCATTTTTGAGAACCACATGAGCTATCATTGATTCAAAAGAAGTGAATGTCAAATTCCAATTCCCAAATAAGAAGTGTATGGAGCACTTTCCAAGGAAGAAGGAGGTAGCACCAAGATTCAAGCTACCACATGGTCTCCATACCACTTGATCCAAGTAAGTAAGCCTAGCTAGATGGCTATAAAGAAAGCTCTTTACGGGAGGCAACCCATGATGTTTTTAGTTCTATTTTCTTTCTACATGCTGATACATGCATTTTACATCATCATTATTGTCACATATATGTTTAGTTTTCACTGATATATGCCATCATACACCATTATTTATGCATTTTTAGTTTATTTCCGGGACTTTCCTACAAAGCCCCTTCAATGCTATTCAATTCCTGGGAGGTAAAAAACCTCATGTTCGTTTTTTATTGTTTCAGGGACCTTCTGGACACCTAAAAATCGAGCAAAAAAATACCTAATCAGTTTTTCACCCAGAGAAAGACCGTGAGCGGAAGAAGCATGCGGGGGAGGCCACGAGGGACAACCGACCCCAGGTGGCGCGCCCTACATATCTTGGTGCGCCACCCAGGCTCGTTTGAGCCTCGGGAATCATCTTGAACTCCCTTTTATAACAGAGCCTCTGTTTCGCCAAAACACCTAAGCCATATTTTTCCCGAGATTTATTGAGGCGGCGCCGGAGACGAAGGTCCTCTCCTACTCCGAGAGAGGGCAGATCCTGCCGCACCGGTGCCACCGGTGAAGAGGAAATCGACGCCATCGACATCACCACTCCTCCTTGGCTTGGGGGAGGCATCTCCATCAACATCTCCATCAGCACCATCATCACCGTCATATTCATCTACGAGATCGACTTCATCCCCCTCATAGTTTGTGTTGAATTGAACCCCTGATATCGTTTTAGGACATTTACATATTTGTGATAGTTACTTTATCTTTATTTGGTGGATAGATTATATATTCAGATTGTGTTGTAATCAATATGCCTCTGGTCCATATCATGTTTGACACTTGTGTGTAGTTCCCCACATTCTTGAGGGCATAGGATGATCTGGCTATGATTATATATGATGTGCAATGAGTATTTGGTCAAGTTTTCTATCTTTTATGTTGTTCTATGATGGTTTTACGCGAACGTCGACTGCACATTACTTCACCTATATGAGCTCATAAGGCTGCACTTTAATGTAATGAATGTGTGTTGGAAGGGACGGACTGACAATAACCATTTTCCAATACTATGAGTTGCATTAGAGGGGTTTATGTCAGGGACCAATGATCTTATTGCTATGGTGGGATATTTATTTCTTAATGATTCCTATACTTTCTCATGAAAATGGCTCTAGGACCCATCATAAGTGTAACGGCCCCGGAAAACCCCCTACTAGATTTGCCTGTTCTTTTTTCCTTTGTGCATCATCATGGCGTCATGCATGCATCATATACATGTTTTCAACAAAATAAAATTATTTTGTAAACCCTAGCTATTTTATTTTTCCCTCTCATGTGGTTTATATAATAAACCTCCTCTTTCTATTCATTAATAAAACCCTAAAATAAAACTATATTCTTATTTTGTTATAAACCTTTGACTCATATTTGATTATGTCTCCAACTCTGTGTATAAATATAAACCTTGTTCGAATGTTTTCAAAACAATTTGCAAAACTGTCTGAAAAAATAAAATTAGAACAGGAAAACCCTAAACCCTAACCTAGGACTCCCCTCTCTTTTCCCCGGCCTGCTTATCTTTTCCTGGTCAGCCCACCCGGGCCTCTCCCTTCCTCCCCTTTCCTTCCATGTGGCCTAGCTCCCCCCTCTTTCCTAGGCCCAGCCCGGCACGCATACCGCTTCGCCAGCGAGGCCTCCTTCTTCCCCTTTCGTCATCCCTGGATAGCGACACGAACATGGCGTGAGGTGTCGTGGTCATCCACCACGCCGCTCACCTGCTCCCTTACACTCCTACCCCTCCTCCTTGTCTTCTACGGAGAAACCCTAGCTACCAACCCCTTTTCCTCCCTCGCATCACCGCCATATTCTCCCCCTCTTTTCTCTGTGTGTGACCGAGAGCCTCTGTCACCGGCCGCCGTCGGCCCCGCCGTTCTGAGGGCACTGGCGTGTGCGTCTTTCCGAGCTCGACCTCCTGGCGCAACGAATCGAGCCCGGGTGCTCCCAGACGCCACCAATTCGTGATACCCTTCTCCGTCTCCAGCGACATTTCTCGTCTATTACGGCGAGCTCCTTCCTCCCCTGCCTCCGGTGGCTGCACGTTGAGCCTTAGGGTGAGTTTTCGCACCCCCTAGACACCTTCTCCTTCAGCCTTGCTTCCTGCTTCGTCTCTTCGCCGTGGTCACCGACGCCGCCTCCGCAGGTGCTCGTCTCCAACGATGCCCTAGTGCTCCCCTCCTTGCCGCGCCGCCTCCATCAGGTCTGCGCCGATGTGGCGCGCCCGACGCAACCACACTCGCAACCTGGGACCCCCTACAACGCTCGCGTGCGCCACGTCTGGCCGCCGGTGATCACCGCCGTGCGCTCAAGGTACGTCAACATGCTGAACCCGCTCGTCCTCATCACTGCCTCGTCAGTGCCTAGGCCTGCATGTCAGCCTCACAGGCTAGAAACCCCTTCGGTGAGAATTCATCCCCGATCCAGATCTGAGTAATTTTGTAGTAAGCCCCTGCTTTTTTTCCCTGAACCCAGCGTCCCTCCCGTATCCCTTTATGCAAAACCCCCTGGATGTTTTGAAAAGCAACCTGGGGTCCTCCCCTGACAGAGATATTGTTTTCGGGTCCTTTTCCCTAAAAAAATAAATCCTGTATTTCTATTTCAAATAATAAATTCAATATGTTAATACTTTTTAAATGGTAATTCAAAATAAAAAGTGTTATATATGAAAGTTGATCAGAATAATGCCCTAAACATGAATATGCAATCCTTGTATATGTTTGCATCTTGCATCATGTCGTGCAGTGATAGTTTGTGCATGTCACCTAACATATATGCGGAATATTCCAGATTTCCAATTAGGGTTTCCCCGCTCCGTTTAATATTGAAGTAGCTCACCCTTGCCATGCTACTGCCATGATAATCACCCTTTAACTTTGGTGGTAGAAATGCAACTCCAACCCTAATTTGTGTGTTGGGATTACGATTCCGCTTAATTGGAAGTTGCCATGCTGATTCTTCTGCCATAGTAGTAAGACTTGCATTCGTTAGTTGTTGTAGCATTTTATTCTTCCCGGATAGGATCACGAAGAGGTGTTGTGGGATACAACAAGTTTTCCGACAAGTCCTCCGGATGATCTTCGACAATCTTTAACAGGCAAGCATTTCCACACTTCTGTCTATGCAGGAGTCTCTCACCTATTTTATTTTGCCTTCTCTCTTATGCTAGCCTTGAGTTGCTTTCTTGTCACGTGTCCTATCCACTTGTTATCTCAAGCAGCCCATATTGCCTCCACCATCCTCCTACAGCTGTTGTTTGGTTAATGGGTCTGCCTTGCGAGTCGTAGTGCATGCTTAGTGTCGTTATATCTCGTTTCGCCATCGTTATCTTATCGGGTTATCTGTTGGGTTGTTGGGAGGTTATCACATGCTATACTAGTTGTTGGAGACAATCATGCTTTACTTAATTGATAACAACTATCTGTGAGCCCCTTTGCGAAAGCATCGGATCTTTGTCTCGCTAATGTCCCCTAGGACCCGAGTTCTTGTTATCTGTTCCGAGATTGAGCGCTCTACCCGTGCGTGGGGATTCATTGGGACCCCTCACCCATTACCTTTTCTCAAGTCAGTTGAAAAGGGAGCCACAACCTTGGTTTTATTTGCTTATGCCATGTATGCCATGCTTTACTTACTTTTGCCTTCGGGTGTTTACATTATGTTGCCTTCGGGTGGTTTATTTTTGTACTATACCTTGCGGGATGTTTAGCAAAGCGTGTGGTTTGCACGCCTAGCCGCTGGCGCAAACCCTGAGTCCGCCTCGGAGTACGGCCGAACTTCGATACTGGTAGTTTAGTCGGGTGCCCCCCTACAATTTCTTGTTGAACTGGGAACGGTCTTGTTGTGAGACTTCACTGTCGCTCGGTGTGGTTGATCATGCGTATGGTTACATTTGGGCAACCCCTGCAGGGTGTACATCTTCTCGATAAGCCATGTCCGCGGTTATGGACGTGGAGTTGTTTAACCCGATCATGGAACAAATTACACATTTATGTTGCTACTAATAATCTATTAATAACTTGCGTAGTAATTTAGCATTACTACAACTGATACCTAATAAATCTTGTCAACTGTGTGATTGCCCTTGTTAGTGCTTTTTCCTTTGCGAAGGGAGGATGCATCGGTTGGGTTATGTTTGCAGAGTATAGAACTGTTAGTGCGCTCTCTCATCTATTCTAGCACATGTAAGTTGAGAGTGTCTCTATAGGTTTTTAGTGCTTGCGCGCTGCCGTTTAACCCCAGCATATTGCCTATGACGTCCTCTTGCGTCCTCTAAATCCCCATGCGTGCCTCAAGTATAAAGGACGACTGGTTGACGAATGCTTATACGTCTTGAAGTTTTGTTAAGTACGAACTCGTACTTATTGCTGCTTTCAGACAATATCGGACAGGTATGAAGATATGTTCGATGAATACGACGTTAGCAAGGTTACCCTCCGGCTTGACCTGGGCAGGGTTATAGACGCCACCGGTTATCATCAGGACTCTTAGTCCAATTTGTATCTTCTCCGTACTCAGATATATTCTATTTTCTGTATGATTCGGATCCTTGTGTTGTATACTTGTTTCTTGACTCGTTGGAGTCGTTGTTCTAATATATGTTTCTTGTGAGCTCTATTGTAATCCTGTTGTAATGTTACCGCTCGTATTAAATCTTCTGGCATCACGTGTCGCGTACGTCATGTCGGAGGGAGTCTCAGAATTGATATCGTGCAGATTTCGGCGGGTTCACTGGGATCCTCATGGTACTGGTTCCGAGGCGTCACAAGTTGATATCAGAGCCAGGTTGACGATACCCCACTTCCGAGCCTATAGGTTAACCTTGCTAACGGATATTGTTGTTTCTTGTGTCAAAACCTATTTTCTAAAACTCGTTAGATAGATCTGATTAGCTCTGATTTTCTCCTTATCTCTATTCTTTCTCCTCTTCCTTGGAAACTTCTATTTCAAAGACAGATTTAAGGTATTTTTCTCTTTTGTCTGCATTCAGGTGTGTTTCCACGTATTTTTTTCTTCGGGATTAGCTCCTCTACCGTATATCATCCAGAAGCAAAAAGGAACGATCCAAACATTTCAAACATGGTCCTTGTATATATTCTGCTGGCATGCTTTTCAAGAGGTATGTTAACTTTCAACACTACACCACCCTGCAAATAGCATTTCATAAGTATAAACTTTAGAGCTTCAAGACCCATAAATAGGCAGCAAATAATTCTAACTATGATATAAGTTTGTCTTATATGTTGTGTCAAATGTTATGACATCACCAAAATGGTGGTACTGCAACTTACTGTTTCCATTTGTCCACATGAGAGTCCTTATTCTGATGTCACCATCTACTCTTACCGAATAATCAAACTCTGGATCCTTCTCCTTTAGATCAGAGAATATATACATTGTCTTCTTCACATCCTCGTCTGCCTGATCACGGGAGATTTTACCACAAAGAGTTCGAAGACACCTCTTCGTAAAAGGGACTTTCTCGATTTTTCCAAAAAAAAGTCCCAATAATGTTGTATACCTTGCTCAAATTCACATTGTTTTCACGCAGCTGCAGCACAAGTTCTCGTGTACTTGTCTATATGCCTGTGAGAGGAAAAACGCAACTTCTGTGCGCAAGTATGCAACATCTGGTGGTTGTGTGTTGACCTAAACTCACAAATGTACCACCCATCATCATCTGTTCTTAACAACCTAACCATAGCTGCACATTCCGTACGGCAAGAAGCACTGTTAAGCTTGGTTGGTCTCCCCTATTAAAACAACAAATGTCAGTAAAAAATGTTTCAGCAGATCATGTTAGTAAATAGTTTCATTATGGAAGCTTCATTACCAAGCAGTTGCAGAGGAGCTCTTGCATGCACTTCGATCCTTTAACGTTCATCTGCTTTTTTCCATACTCTCTCTCTCATAGTTTATTAGGCATGTGCGCACCTCTAAGTCGCAAATTTAATTAAGTTAGCATTAGATATATGTTATAAAAATTATATCATTAGAAAATTTAGATGTTCAATTTTCTAATGATATAATTTTTATATTATATAATTTAAATTATATATGTTAAATTGATGACCTAGGGATACGGGGACGACTAGTAAACTGAGACGGAGGGAGTACCTACCGAAGCCGCACTCCCAAGAATAAAGATTGTAATAATCATAAGCTTCACCCATTGAATCAAACGACAACCCTATTTTTGGTCTCATGGGATGTAGAGAACCCAGCACACGTGAGGCACAGGACGACGTCATGCCCATCATAATAATCACCTGACAACAGGCGTCATGTGCCGTAAGACCGTTCATCATGTGCCCATTAGATCGTTGGAACCCACTGCATGTATCCTCTTCTTCAGACGTAGAGTCTGATACGTGACATGTCCGGATGAATTCTTGCTCATCTAGCTGCCGACGAACATGTCATGTTCAGTATCGTCTTCGCACACTAGCGCTCCTAGTTGACTGGCTCCACCTTGACCCTTGAGCTCACCATTTGCCAAGGTGTGGGTGAAATAGTGTTGAGACCAATACCAGCAAGAAGCCACCAGCCAGCCATTATAAGAGGTTCTACAAGTGTCCCCTATCCCAGATAACGAGGTTTGTTTCTTGGAGCATCGGCTTAATCAGCTTTACCGTCGCTTTGTTACCTAAGTCAAACTTATCATGAAAATGGGAATTCGACGTCGCACAACTTAGCACTATCCCGACTCACAAAGTGCCTCACAACAATGTTAATCAGTTTACTACTAATTGTTTCCATAATCACGTTCATATGACACGTGCAACAAAATTACTGAGGTCCTCATTCTCAAAACTATTTTAGACTAGTCATAGTGGGGAATAACATATAGTAGTGTCATGCATATGACACTACTCTATGTTACTACCTTCATAATGCACAGTAATTTAGATGTAGTTCATGCATGAGTGTATTAGTTAGCTTGTAGACTTATTTTATCTTGACAAGTGTGATGTTATGGTACATAGCAAGTTATAACAACCATCTTTTTCTTCATTTAATATCATGTCATTCATCAATTTGCCTAGTTGGCAATGCATGTAGCTCTATGTTCTACTCCCTCCGTCCTAGAGTGTAAGTGACATTCTCATTTTCAGGTTGTCCCAAGCAAATAAGGCATAATTTTGCATTAATTGGAGTTAATTATCGCATGCATGCAGCCCCCATATTCCTCTCCTCCACATGCAGCATGCGGGAGACTCACTTCACCATGCATTTAATAATTATGGGGCTGTTTTTATTGGCTGTTGCAGTTACGAAACATCACAATTCGGCCTAATTAGTCACAATTTCTGCCCCAATCACGTTACATCTTGGGCCAAGATATTAGAGGATTGTGACTTACACTCTAGGACGGAGGGAGTACCTTATTTACTTCCACTATGAGTAGTCTTAATGAATTCTTTTTGTTTGAGAGTAGCTTATCACGTCTACCACGCGTATTTTAATGGATTCTGAAGTCATTGCCTGTACATATGTGTATTACGATTTATTTCTCTCGTCACAAATCCACCGGTGATTTCACAAACTCAAAGAGGATCGTCAACATCGCCAACAAACTCCGTATTTTACGGTGCGACTGAAAAAAGATACTCCCTTCGTTTCTAGATATAAGCTATATAGTTTTTTGAGAAATAAACTTCAAAATATAAAGTATATTGCGTTGAACAACCGGCGTGGATTTTTTTAGGGTTGCTTGTGTTTTCTTATCTTTTGAAAACTACTCTATGTTATCATATTAATTGTCCAGAATCAATCCCACCAAAATATTATGTAGTTTTTTCTTCACATACATTTTTTAATTTTCGTGCCAAAAACTATACACTTTATATCTAGAAATGAAGGGAGTATTCTTTCTGGGCAAGGGACTGCTCCAGCAGTTGTCCGTATCGTTTTTTCTTGGGCGCGGACATTTTGGACGTGACCAAAAACGCTCTATCCGTCGCTGCATCCGCGGACTACAGGCCGCATATCCAGCCGTTCCGCGTGAAAGAAAACGACAGCTGAAACTTCTTCCCTCCACTTGTAACAATGCCGCGCCACCAGCCACCACCAAATCCAACTGAATCTCGCCGACACACCCCCTCCCCGCATAGATCCGGCCACTCCCCACCACCACCGATCCCTGCCATGTCGAATCCAGTCGATTCGGCAATCCCTAGCCACCGCCAATGATGGCTCCTCGCCGCGGTCCGTTTAGAGTCACAGGCTTCCACGGCGTGCGCCTGCGGCCGGCAGGCAACTACGCCACCAAAATCTTGTCCGCCGGACAGCTCCACTGGCTCTGCACCTTCGACTTGAAGGAGGAGGCCGTGCTAGCCTACGATGCCGCGGCGTGGTGGTTCGGGCAGGCGCGCCGCAACCGGATGTTTGATATTGTTTAATCGCTCGCGGAGGCCGAGATGGTGGCAGTGAAGCTGCGCCTGTACTCGAAGGAGGAGGAGCGGCGCCACCCGTCGGGCGTTGCATCGCTTCGCCATCGCAGAGGCGGACGAGCGCGCCATAGAGTAGTGGCGCCACGACCACTCGAAAGACGTGCTGGCGGAGGAGTTTTTCAAGGAGTAGAAGGCGGCGGGAAGCGGGGGAGGGAGGAGAAGATGAAGGCGAAGGCCTTCTTGGAGGTGCAACGCGAGGGGCCGAGGACGATCGACCCCGACGATGGCTCGATTCCTCTATACTACCGGGGAGGACACGGGCAGCGATGACAATCTCAGCAACTGGGAGTAGTTCTTTGTGTGCTCTGGAATAAAGTTTGTGTGTGTCGAGTGTTTGTGAACTACTGCCGTTTCCGTATTTCTAAATGTTTGTTGAACTAGTGTTTTTTTTTTCTGGAGTAAAATACATGGGGCATCATTGAACTTATCCGTATAAATCAGTTTGGTCACTGTACTTAGGAAAGTTGAATTTCCGGTCATGGAAGTCGTGTTGCCGGCTCATGTACCATCACTGTAGACGATGCACATACGTATTTGCAACCGTGGCACGATGTTAACTAGTCAGCTGTGCGTTTATTTTGCAAAAAACCCTCAAATTATTTAATCGTCGTGTCCTCGCTAGGAAGGAAGAGGGCTCTGCCGTTTGTTTGCACGTGAGCTGGCTAGGCTGATGGCATTTGCGTGCATGGTGCATGGATGTGCTACTGTTGCTAGATTGTATGAACCTTTAGCATCGTACTTCCTACGTTCACAAATAAGTGTATATACGAGTTTTTCAAGATAAAATATAAAGTGAAGTGAAAATACATTTGAAAGATGCAAAACAATGTCTCTTCTCTTTAATTATTTCACTTCCAATAAGCTAAATGAATGTATAAATTAAATAAGGAGAACATGTGTTCAATATTATTGGGTTCGATTTCCGTACGATGAGAGAGAATCAATTTTTGCTACTTTAAAGTGCACTGAAAAAATAGGAGTAGACTCTTTTGTAGACAAAGTTTAGAGCTAAATATCCACTTATTTGAGGACAGAGGGAGAACTCCAGTGTACAAGCTGCACGAGTATCCTACTCGTTGGGTGAGCTAGAACCGCACCGCGCCGTTTCGCTCAGCTGCTTGCCGCCAAATAGCTGGTCCCATTGGGCGTCCTCATACTTCACCGGCGACGGCGAGCCGCGGACGCTAGTGCACTGTTGTCACCTCCAGCAACCTCTTGTTGAACCGGTTGTTCGCACCAAGCGCCGGTGTGAGTGCCCATCGCTAGAGGAGATGCAAGATGCATCAACTACCACGGCCGCGTGAGTCGTGTGCAAGGCAACTTCATGAGGGAGATTGTGAGTGCCCGCAACCCGCTCCTTCTCAACATGTGACGCATGTACCATCTGCTCGTCAACACTCAAGCCACCATTGCCAAGCGTGGCCGTTCGTCACCGAATCTGTGCCGCGCCGTGGCTGACCCACAGTTCCAAGCCATGGTAGTGCCCGATGCCGGTCATGCCACCTGCCTGATGCACCAGTGCACCACAATGTGCCGCGCTCAGCCGTCAGGTGTGCGCTACGCGAACACGGACAACCGTGAAGAATACCCGCAGCAGGGCCATGGTCTCCACACGGCGTGCACATGACCACCGCAAGCTATCTGCCAGTGGCGCGCGCCTCCACAACGGTGGTCCTCCCCTCCCTCGTGCTTCCTAATTCAGAGAAGGACATCCACGCCGCGCGCGAGGTCATGCTCCCTGTGCGGGACGCAGAGCAGCATGGCGCGAGGTCCTGCAAGATGAACGATGAAGAAGGCCTCGTCCATGTCCGATAGTTTTATGGAGAAGATGTGATCGACATAAAGTGTGTTCTTTTGCCGGGACGACATTGAACCTCCCCTCGTGGTACTGCTGATACTTTTGCCACCACATGCCACATCAAATCATTGAAGAGGACTACATGAGTAACATGTGTCCGTCAAGATGTTTCGTCTTCAACCCACGTGCACGCTGTGAATCCTACCAAGCCCTCCACGGCAGCGCACGGGGCACCACTGATGAGCCACTGCCCCCTCCTCGTGCAGGTCGACTAGATAGCCGATGACAGTGCCACGGAGGAGCGGGTGCGCTCCTGGCGGCGTCGCAGAGGTGTGGGTGCGGGTCTGACGGCCGCTCGGTGGCAAGGCGCGAGATCATCGAGAGCGTCCTCGAAGAGTCCGTTCCCCGTGTTCGGAGGGCCGTCTTGAGGCGCAACTCCTGCGTACCTCCACGTCGCCGTTCGACTCCTTCGCTATTTCCTCCCGCGCGTTTTTGAGGGTCACACGGAGCAGGAGAAGGGGCTGAAGCGGAGCACACCGACACCGACCGCCTGAGCAGAATTGAGTCGAGGAGGAATGCCTCCGGGCGTGAGAAGCACGCTGAGGCGGCGAAGGACGAATCAGGAAATCAAGCGACAAAAATGGTGGGGCAGAGAGGTCACTGGTTGCCGCAGCTGATAAGGTGGCAGCCGCAACCGCGGTCGTGGCAAGAGCGTCACGGCGGAGGCGCACAGCTACAGGCCTTGCTGCGACCGGGCGGACCCCTGCCAATTTAGTTTTCGGTGGAAAACGTCAAATGAATATGTGGTATCTTTATATATTAAACGGCAGCTGGGCAGAACGGACTGTGACACTGCCATTTGATCTAGCGTTGCCACGTCATTCAATACGTATGTGTATCGTCTGCGGTGATGGTACATGAGCCGGCAACGCTACTTCAATGACCGTAAATTCAACTTCTCTGAGTACGGTGACCAAACTGATTTATACGGACAAGTTCAATGATGTCCTATGTATTTTACTCTTTTGTCTGAATGTCTAAACTAGTGTTTGTCCCTATGAGGCGCCCGAAAATATGACATCTGAAAACTGTCCAAAATTCCTTCAGCTTTTTTGAGCATTTGGAAATATAATGATGCAGCCATCGCTACGGCGTAAAGCTGTAAAACCGCAAAACCGACACCGAAAATGCTTAAAGCAACGCCGTAAAATAGCCGTGTGTTTCATGGGAACCAGCCAAGGGAACTGTTTTGTGAGGTCACATCAGGCATTAAGGGTGTGTTTGGTAGGTCGGTCTACTAGAGAATGTCTTTCCCAACTGAGACATGCTCACCTTATACAAGCTAGCCTCAGATTTGAGCGTCTGTTTGGTGGGTTGGGTGTGTTCAGCCAAGTTGAGTCAAGATGTTGTTTGGTGCTCAGCCATGTGTTAGGACATGCTGGACACAGGTTCAAAAATGTTAAATTACAAGGAGGTCCAATTGTTTACACAAAACACCCTGAACAATAAAAAGGAAAAGCAATCGGGTCCGCAGATCCCGACCACCATCAAGGAGGCGCTGTGGTTGGCCGCCGGCCGGCGTGAGGAGGCGCCCTGGATGACAAACGTGGAGTCGTGAGGAGGGGCGGTGGCTGGCGGCCGTGCCTGGCGGCCTTGGCGGCGGATTTTCGAGCTGCGGCGTGAGGCACAGGAGGTCGTCCGTGGCGGCGCGGGCGGTTGTCCATGGCGGCGCTGGAGGTCCTCCGTGGCGGGGACGGGCAGACGAGGCCCGCTTGAGCGCCGACAGGAGGTGGAGACAGTGGCGGCGCGGGCGGTTGTCCATGGCGGCGCTGGAGGTTCTCCGTGGCGGGGACGGTCGAAAGGAGGTGGAGACAGTGGTGGCGCTCCAGAGGAGGAGGACGAGCGAGAGAGGTAGGATGGGGGAAATGAGGAGAGGGGGTGGGGGTCTGGGGGGGCGCGGGCGCGCGTGGGGCATGCGCTACAGTGTTCTGCGGGGCGAGCTCAGCCTGGCCGACCTGAGAAGCTCGATTTGAGCTTCCCAACCCGGCCTGGCTGAGAGGCCTTATTTGCATGAGCTCGGCACTGCCCAGGTGAGCCGACCCGACCTACCAAACAACTAAAATTGGGAAAATCTGAGTTGAGATGGGAATTTCTGTGTGCAGCTGGTCTACCAAACACACCCTAAGTTCATATTGATTGGTACATCCTGTGCTGTCTGGTGGCCCTCCTCCATCGCCCATGTATAAGCGGGCGTATGCCTTCTAAGATGTGCCAGTCCACTTCCCACATTTCCCTATATTGATTGATAATTGGTAGAAATCATCTCGAGCACATATCACAATGCATACATACACGCTCTTGATACCGGGCTACCTGTAGCCCGGCCTCCAAGTGTTCACGCTTGTATAGTATCATTCTTTAGACGGAAGGCTCGAAGTGAGCCCGATTTTGAATTAACGAAGCCATCAACCGGCTAGGAGTTACACCAAGAGTTACAACACACATGCGCCAAGCGCACAACCCAAACCACAACAAAAGACAACACAGAAAAGCAAGCCGAAACGCCAATTGATCCATGAAGAGGGAGCCTTGTCTTCTGTTGCACCAGGGCGATCACAGCCGAGTCCACGCCAACAAACCTCCACCGCACCAAGACTGAAACTCAAGGGGGAACTCAACGACGGGCCGGCCACCTAGCAGAGCTTGAGGAACCAAAGGAGGGAGGGTCTTGCGGCGGCGCCTCCAAGAAGGTGAATGGCGCAAGGATGCGTCATCGTCGTCGGCAGAGAAGGACCTGCAGAGTTTTCACCCAGACCCGAGAACCACCACCCATGGAGCTCGGGCTAGGTCCAGACCAAACACACAGCATCATCCCCTGGCATTGGGATAGGCACATCGGCAAGAGCTACGACCAGACGCCGACCTAGCAAAGCCCCCCAAAGGCGCTAGGAAGGAAATCAGCTACCGCAACAAACCGTGTAAATGCAGCCAGGCCGACGTTGCGGGAGGGCTGAGACACCAGCGGGAGGTCACATAGTGCTCCACAAGACACTACTAGAAAAGCTTACACGAAGCGAGGCCTCCAAGAGGCGCAGATTGAGGCAGAGGGATGGAGTCCATCATTTCGAACAGAAGGGCCATCATCGGGACGCCTTCAACAAGGTAACGACACCCGCAGGTGACGCCGTCGCCGGCACAGGTCAGAACCATGTGCTGCTTTCGCCGAGGTCCAAACCTAGATAGAAATTTCAGACGCCGTCACGAGGACGTAGAGCGAACAAGGCGGAGATCACCGCTGCGCCTCCAACCTAAGTCACACTATGAGCTAGCCCCAACTAAACTCATCCGCAGGAAACACGTGCTAGCTGGCAGAGGTATCTGCCAGACCCAGATCTAGACGTCCAAGACCGTAGATTGGCGGCACCACGATGTCCACCATCCCCAGCGCGCGAGCACACCTGCACAAGCACGACCACGTTGGTCGGAGGGAGAACAGACTGCAGCCGCCGGAGTAGCTGCAGTACCGAGCTGGCCCAAGGACCTCGTCCCAGATAGCTAGCAAGGACGTCGCCCCAGCGACACCAGAAAGGCGGGACGACACCCCAACGGCGCCCCACCACCGGAAGCTCAACCGAGCTCCGACAAGCCCAAGCGGGCAGATCGCCAAAACCGGCACCGCCGGTCCAGTCCGAGCACGGCACAAGCCGCGACGGATGGTGGGCGAGGAGGCCTCTACGTACAGACAGAGAGAGTCCCCAAAATGGCCGGGCCTGACCGGCCCAGATCTAGGCCCGCGGGCCCAGATCGGCCGCCGCCACCATGGACGCAGGAGTGTCGGCTAGCGAGGCGTAGGGCACCACCGCCGCGACCGCCCGCCTTGCCGCCAGCCACGGCGAGATCCGCGCCGGCCTGGGTCGGAGCCGGCGCCCTCCAACGTCGCCTGGTCGAGCCCGCCCCGTCGGGCCTCCCAAGCGCACGGGAGAGGAGAAAACCGCCGCCGCCAGCACCGCCCGGGCTTTGCCCGGCGGCTCCCGCCGGCGGCGGCGACGGCGGGGGAAGGAGGGGGAAGGGGGGGAGAGGGTGGGGAGGCCGGGGCGCCCCGGTCGCCCACAGGGGAGGCGACGGGAGCGGGGGTCCTTTTCAGTATCCTTCTTTACAAATCAACATATGTAACTTGCAACATAACAAGTCACAAGATGTTCATTTCATTGTCAGTTCCTTCTATCCCAAACATAAATATAATTCTTTACAGATTACATAGCAAACGAGCTCATCTGATTTCATTCGAAAAAAAAAAGCTCATGGAGATCAATATCTGGCGGCCGAAGACAAGGACGTCTAGGACGGCAGAGTAGAGGTCTTTGTGGTGGATGAAGCTGGAGACGACGGGACGGCTGCCGATCCCGCCCACGAGGTAGGCGTCGGTCATGTCGTAATTGGCCGGTCAATCGGCGAGCATGGTCGCGTAGAGAGCTAAGCTAGGGTTCGCGCTCGTGTTTACTTCGGCGTGAAATATGTGACATGCCTTCCTTTTATCGTGGGGTGAGCAGAAGTGAACTCGTACATCGACAAGGAAAGGAAAGAAACCAACAGTGTTCCAAACTCCGCGAAGCGCTTCGTGCGTGCCCATTAAGCCAAGTTGTCTACACACACACCGCACTCACACGCGTGTGCGCACAAACACACATACATACATATTTGAATATGAGAAACTAGGTCATCAGCACTCCAAACTTCGTGAAGCGCTTCGTGCGTGCCCATTAAGCCAAGTTCTACACACACACACACACACCACACACCACACACAAAGGCATGCCAAGTTGTCTACACACACACCACACACACATGCACCCGCGCGCACGGACACGCATACATATCTGAATATGAGAATCTGGATCGATCATCAGCACTCCGACTGCTGCACCTGTGTAAAGGTAGTAGGGAACCACCTAGCGGAGAGGCGGCGCTTTAGTAGCAGTGCCACCATAAACCCTACGTAGCAGGGAACCTGGAGCAGTCCCGCTACAACGTACCTGCACGTATAGTACGTTAAGATCCTTTTTCGGCCTGTTTACCTTTTGAACAAAAATGTAGCAGCAAATTCTTACCATAGAGGCGCCCAGGGACTCGACACGTCGAGGAAAGGGTACAATTTTAAATCACTGATTATAAAATATTTCATTTATTTCGATAAGTACGAATATCAGTTCATTAATTGAGGAAAGAAATGTGTTAGGGATCTGACTACTCGAGAGTTGTTGTTGCCGGATGAGCTACAGAAGCCACTTGAATAGCTACCGGAATTAATAGAAGATGAGGTAGAGCAATGGGTTGAAAGTTCATTGGGCCTAGCCCAGCCCAGGAAGTTCAAGAGGGGCCTTGCTCCATCACCGTGCTACATAGACCAAGACTGGACTTGCTGAGATAAAATGGAAGGCAGAAGCTACAGACACAACATGGAAGATCATGGCGAACAAGCGGCTTGTTCCTCACTGACTCCTATGGCGCGCTAGCATGGTTGAGTTCCCAAGGGAACAAGTCTATTGGAGCGATCAGCAATTGACCACTGTGGTCACGAGGTCGGGCCTTGGGGTGGTCACACTGATGCAGCACTAGCTGCCCATACTACCGAGACCGGAGGGTGGTGGGGCTGGATCTGCAGGCCTAGATGGGCATCATGTGCACACTGGACACCGTGGGTCTCAATCTAGACATTCGGACAATGGTAAGGTCATCACTCCCCTAAATGATTCATGTGTCGCTGAAGTAATAGAGTTTGATTCAGTAGATGCTAGAATTGATAATATGTTGGGGGGGATCTTCCGCACCCTGCTTCCTCCCCTCCCGGGTCGCACGCGCGGGCGACTCCGGAGGGCAAACCCTAGATCGAGCGAGCGCCCCCCGTCCCGACCCTCCTGGCCGCTGTCGCCACCGAGGCTGGCGGTGGTGGCGGCGCCCGGCCGTCAAAGGGCGGCGGGCAGATCTTGGCGAGCCCCGTCGGGCCTTCCTCGCGCGGGGCGGGACGACAAGCTGAGCGGCACGCGAAGCGGTGTCGAGCGGCGGCGCGGCGAGCTGGAGCGGAGGTGCTGGTCGGGCGGCTTGGCGGGGAGGCCTGCGTGCGGAGCAGGGACCGGAGGCGACGACGCGTCGAGGCGACGGCGCGGTTCCCTGGGTGGCGGCGCTGGTCTTCCCGGGCCATGGAGGTTCGGTGGTGGCGCAGCAGCAGCCTCTACCGGCGTTTGGCTCCTGGAGGCGGCGGAGGCCGTGGAGGGGCAACGCCGGCGGGGCTGGCGGCGCGGACCAGATCTGGGCCCTCCCGGGCCCGATCTGGGTCTGAGGGCTTCGGCTGTTACACAGCTGTCAGGAGGTGACAGCTGCTGTGCAGCTATTCCTCGACCGTGCAGGAGGTGGAAGAAGGGCGGGGGCTGCGGGAAGAAGGAGGGAGCTCGTCTGTGCAAGCCGTGGGAGTTCCACGACATTTCGGCGGCTTTGGTGAAGTGCTGCGGCGGCGGCGGTGTGAACATCTTGGATGTTGTCCCAGTCCGGCGGGTACAGTGGGAAGTATGCGGCTTTTCGGACGAAAGTCTTGGCCGCCTTGGTCGGTGCCAGCGATGACGGCGTCTGCGGGCGTCGTTCCCCTCCTTGGAGGCGTTGCGAGGGGTACCGATGCTTCTTTGCTCTCTCTCACTGGTCTGGTAGATGTCTCCTGGCGAAAGCCTAGATTCGGAGTTGGATCGGCGCGATGGCGGCGTCCTCGACGTCGTCACTCTGTTGAGAGCATCGCGTTTGGAGACACGACATGGAGGTTCCTGGTTGCTCTCCTCCGGTGCTCTTCGCTATCCACGACTTCTTCAGGGGCGCAATGCACGCCTTTGTCGGCGAGTCCAAGACGATGCCTTCTCGGGACCGACCGAGTTCCGCCATCTATCTCTTTTAAGATGGTGCGTTGACAAGGAGAGTCCTTTGTAGTTGTTGTTCTTCGGAGGGTCCGTCGCAGGTCGAGACGCGGCTTTGGTGCTTAGCTTAGGATAGGCTTTTTCATCTTGTGTTGTTGTTCTGTCGGTGGTGGCTGTCTTCGGACTAGCCTGTGTGGAGTTGTTGCTACGCTCGTTGCTCGCAGCGAGTGGTAGTGTTCTTGTACTCAAACATCTGCCTTCTATAAAATTATGGTACGCCTTTGGCGTACTCTCGAAAAAAAAGATAATATGTTGGGGATATGATCTCGGTCTGATATTTTTCAGGGGGATAACCCAAAGTGGTGGAAACGCAATTGTGACAAATACTTTAGACCGTGTAGGATCCATTCTATGTACTGGAAGGACCTAACCACAATGAATTTTACTGTTCAAGCTACTCTCTTGTTGCAGTTAGTGGAAAATAAAATTGAACACATTAATTCGGAAGAGTTCTGTGAATTTCTATGTGAAAAAATTGGGGAAAATTAGCATAAAAGTTTGATTAGAAGGAAGAGGAATGTATGAAATGTTGGCCCATGACGCCACTATTGATCCTGAAATTTTTACCACTATCTTTATTGATGAGTTCAAAGATGAAATTCGTTCAGTAGCTGTTATTCAACAACTAGAAGATTTGGATGCTCCTAGTTCTTTGTCTATAATGCTGGAAGGGCTGCCTGAAGAGCTTGAAGCACAACGACAACAAGAGATGGGATGCCTCAGATTGGGCAAAGGCTATGTCAGTATTCTAGTGTATCCAATTTCACTCCAGTAGTTGGAAGGAACGCTATTAGCACTCCCAATGCGAAACTCCAAGAGCTCACTCTTCCGATGAGAAGGCAAATGCTCTGATATCTTACGAGAAATGGGGAAAACACAAGTGTGGGCAAACTGTACAACTAAAAGTAGTTTGCGAACTGACGCAAAATGATGCAGACCGAGGAGCCTATAGTTACTGAAACTACTGAAGAGTGAAGACAGTGAATCTGACACAGAAGAACTGCATGCAATATCATAATAGGCTCGAAAGAGGATAGAAGGAAATGCTACTATGAGGTTGAAAGGGAAGATTCAAGAAATATGCTGTAATCATATTGATTGACTCTGGCAGTTCCACCAGTTTTGTCAGTGCCATATGCTAGCAAGTAAGCTTTCAGGGATACTACTTGCAGAAAAATGTAAAGGTAAAGGTAGCCAATGGCGAAATCTTGGAGGGCACTGGAATTTTCCCTAAGTGTGAACGGAAGTGCCAAGGAGCTATTTTTCAGGCCGAGTGACTTCAAGGTGCTGCCATTAGATTGTTATGATGTCATCACTGGTATGGACTGGACTGGTTAGAGGCACATAGTCCAATGGAATTGGATTGGGGCTGAAAATTGATGGCAGTTCCTCATTTGAAGCAGATAGTTAAATTACAATATTGTGCCCAATGTGGCAGAATGTGCAGAGATACCAGGAGGATTTGGAAAAGTATCCTAAAAATTTTGCTGATTTATTTGAGGAGCCAAAAGGGTTGACACCCGAAAGGGAATTTCACCATGAAATACCTTTATTGCCTGGGGCACAACCAGTTAATGTGAGACAATACATATATAACCCTGAGCGAAAAGATGAGATTGGGAGGCAGATTGCCAAGATGTTAGCAACTAGAATAACACAACCCAGCATAAATCCATTCCCATTTCCCTTATTGTTGGTAGCTGAAAAGGATCTGAGTTGGCGCTTACGCACTAATTTCGGGCATCTAAATGCAATCACAGTCAAGAACAAATGTCCAATTCCTACAGTAGAGGAACTATCAGATGAATGACAAGGGGCTTCTTATTTCACCAGTGTGGATGTAAGAGCAGGACATCACCAGATCCGACTGACAGAAGAGAATGAAGCAAAAAACTGCTTCCCAAACACATCAAGGTCATTATGAATATGAAGTAATGCCTTATGGGTTAACTGGAGTTCCAACTACATTCCAAGGAAGAATGAAAAAGACTTTGGCACTCTCGCTGGGAAAGCGGGTTCCAGGTTTTATTGATGGCATTCTTATTTAATCACCTCAGTGGGAAGAACACCTGACACTAGTCAAACACGTGTTTCAACATTAGTTAAAAGTGAAAATAACAAAGTATAAATTTGCTAAGAGGAAGCTGGCTTTTCTAGGACATGAGATTAGTGCTGATGGAGTAGCAAAAGATAGTAGCAAAATTCAGGCAATTAAGAACTGGAAAGTGTCAACCAATGTAAAGGAAGTGAGAACTTCTCTGTGATATGTAAAAATGCCACCCAATAGCACTTTTAAGCAAGGCTCTAGGACCCCAAAACAGGGAGTTGTCAACTTATAAAAAGAAGAGCTTATCAAGCTTGATGTCAGTGGAAAAATGATGATCTTATTTGCAAAGAGAAAAAAATATTATCAAAACTGATCATAAGGCATTCACTCATTTAGATGATCAAAGACTATCAGCTCCATGGCAACACTAGGCACTTACCAAATTGTTGGGGCTGAATTAGAAAATTGTGTACAAGAAGGGACATGAAAATAAAGTAGCAGACGCCCTGTCCAGGCCTTGTCCACTTGAACTCCAACATGGTTAGGGGAAATCATGGAAGAACATTTGCAAGATAGTAGAGCTAGGAAGAGCTACAGGAATCGATAACAGATGAGGTAGAGCAACGAGCTGAAAGTTCATTGAGCCAATCTCGACCCATATAGTCCAAGAGGGGCCTTGTTCCATCATGGGGCGCTATGTATGCCTAGACAGGACTCACTGAGGTAAAAGGGAAGGGAGGAGTTCCGGACACGACATCAAGATCACAGCGAACACACGGCTTCTTCCTCACCTACTCCTCTCGTCCTCACCCCTTGCTTGTTTTTACTCCTCAACTCCAAATTCCTTGTATCTTTGAGATCTAATTGTGTATCTGGAACCTGGTTTGTAATAGCTAATGCCTATTTTGTTATCAAGTAAAGTAAGACCATATCAAAGCGGAAGCAGTAAGACTTACCAGATCATTGCTGATAATGCATGGAAAGACCATTGGAATATGACATATATAGAAGTCGAAAACAGGAAGTAGCCTATCCGGAACAATGGATAACGTTGTATAGTTTATAGAATTGGACTGTATGAGTAAACCTTAAACCTCTCCCAAATTTTTTTCCTTCAGAGATGTGCCAAATCATTGGGGGGGGGGGTGCCCCCCCCGACCTACAGTAAGCTACGGCAGTGGTGTCAGTAAACATGACAGCCCCTGCGGTTGTCCGTGCTGTCTGTGAGTAATAGACAGTAGTTAATAATCAATCATAATACTATATCCAGATGATCCCTTTATATGGACTGCCCAAACGTCCAATGTGATCTATGCCAAACATTTTTACCAGGAGATATACGGCGTGCATGCAAAGGTGATAAATATACCAATGTTACGATGTATTCCAAATTAAATGCTAGATGGCGGGTATCACTCCCTGGAGGCCGACCTTCCCAAATGTGTAGTTAGCCTACGTACGTACGACGCGTGGCATCGAACCAAACAACTCCCGCGCGCGACGCGCGTACTTGCCACCGATCGAATCTGCGCGTACGCTCCCGCGCGTACTTCCCGTGTACTCCCTCCGTTCACAAATAAGTGTACCTGCGGGGTTTTCAAGATAAATTATGAGATGGAGTGAAAACCACATTGGGAACATGCATCTCTCCTCTTTAATTCTTTCACCTCCAATAAGCTAATTGCATGTCAAAAGCAAGAAGAATATATGCTTAATATTATTGGGTTTGATTTCCGTGCGATGAGAGAGAAGCAATTAAATTGCATTGGGAAGATAGGAGTACACTCTTTTGTGGACAAAGTTTAGAGGCTAGATGTCCACTTATTTGAGGACGAAGGGAGTAGGTACAACGGAAGTACTACTTGCTACTGGTCGTGCTTGGCCGCGTACGCATGCATCCATGCATCCAGCGTGATGCAAAAAATAGATCAAATTCAACGGCAAAACTAGCTGACGAGTGCAGTCGGAAAATGGAAAATACGAGTACAATTACATACTATACACGAGTACAGTTACGTGTACCACACGAGTACAGTCACGCACACGAACGAGTGCACGTACAGTCGCGCACACGAGACAGGTACAGTCGTCCACATAAGACAGGTACAGTCGCGCACACGAACAAATACAGGTACAGTCGCTCACACGAGACAGGTACAGTCGCACACGAGTAAGTACAGTCGCCTACACGAGCGAGTACAGGTACAGTCGTCCACATAAGACAGGTACAGTCGCGCACACAGACAGGTACAGTCGCGCACACGAGTAAGTACAGTCGCCTACACGAGCGAGTACATGTACAGTCGTCCACATAAGACAGGTACAGTCGCGCACACGAACGAGTACAGGTACAGTTGCTCACACGAGTAAAGGGAAAATGCACTAAATACCTTCAAAAACAGAAGTACTTATCAGTTCATGCACGAGTACAGTTAGATACACAACACGAGTACAACCATAGTAGTATAGGAAGTACAAAAAAAAGTATCTCGAAACCTATCAACATGGGATCTAGGGTTGAAGATCTCGACGAGTGGATCTCGAAAGTGAAAACGGTTCGTCATTTGGACTTACGATTCTCAAAATATTTCATTTTAAAAAAACGAATCTATGAAAAAAAAAGGGAAAAACTGACACAACCCAGCTCTTCTCTCCTCCCTCATCCCCACCTTGCTTCTCCTTGCGACACGTGACGAGCAGGGAGACTACTTCCCAGGGATTTTCTGTCACCACAACGCGCCACTTGTCGTATGCAGAACGAGTTGTCTTTCCTTCGCGAAGGTCGGCCTTTTTTTAACAATTTCGCTAGATGGCCCACGCGAGTTCTTTTTTCCTGAGGAACCGTGCAAGGTCAAATTTGACGGTGAAACAGGTCGATGGAGAGTTTGGGCTAGGCCTTCTTGGACCAGTGGAACATATGTGATCTGCTACTTGGACATGATCCAGGATTCAGGCAGTGTGTGGGCCCGCCCCGTGTGTGGGGGCAGGAAAATTAGGCCACGGAACGGTTTAGGAAAGACATTCTCCTTCCAGGAAACAGAGTAGCTCGTCTTCTCCCGAAACTAACTCGAGCTTGGAGCTCAAAAAGGAGAGGGGAAGTGGTGGATGTGGATGGGTGATGATGATGAAAGCTTCATGGCGCAGACATAATTTCCTCTAGATCCAGTTCGCAGGTAGGGGATAATTTTCTTTTTCACCCCGCAGCCCCGAAATTTCTTTCTCGGTCGGTGATGTCGGTGCCAATATATCAGGCTGGCCAGGCAAAGGCCATATTGTTTCCGAGCGAAGGTGAAGACATGGATAGCAGCACCGTTAGTGCTATGATGGCGGACATGGGTGCGATTGGTGACATGGTGGCAGAACAGTCTACGATTCGTGCTGCAGCGACAGCAAAGTAATCGGTGTTTGGTCCCATGAGGAAGGAACTGTACACGTTGGGTATAATCCTACCAAGGAGGATCTGCAACGGGGCAAATGTAAAGGTTTGGCTTGGCAGGTCCTGCCGAGGACGGACCAGCAGAGTCGGCTCGGTGAACTGAGAAACACGGATTATGGACCGGAAAGCCCCAGGATGGACAAGAGGGTACATTATCGTTTCAATTTCGTACTTGAATTCTGAAATATGTCGGTTAGTTAGTGCGCAATGCTTTGTTATTGGGCAACAGAAAATTAACCTGGTGCAACAATTCAACCAATCAACCCTTGATGCTGCGAACACAAACTTAAGTATGTATCCCCACTGTACGATTCAACCCATTCTCATATTGTTGTAGGAATCACAACTAGGAAGCTGGCCTACCATTTTGCGTTTCCTCTTATTTATTTAAAACATTTGGCGGTGCGCATCATTGTAAATTATCAGAAAATACAATGAGCTAGTGCAATCCTGAGATAGTGTGCCGGCACTGTAAGATGAGCATTTTTTCAACTTTTTCTATGAAGAGAAACAGACTAAAGTTGTAAGTATGTTTAGTTTTATGTGTTCCAAACAAAACCGAGAGTAACAAGAACTATGCTAACTAATTTCCTTTTGAACAGAGTGGTGTTGTGGTGCAGTTCAGTTTTACTATCAAAAGGTATATGCTAGCAAGATATGCTCAGCACGACCGTGGAGCTGCAGCATTTCAATCTGTAGCATATGTGCAGAATTGAGAAGTAACGACTAATGTTAACTCAGATGCAAAACCAAGACAATTCAGATGAAATGATGAGTCTTGTTCTGGGCAAAATTCAGATATCGTAACCAAATAAATTTGTAGTTCATGAGTGTTGTGTTCCAGAATCGTCTGTGCGTTTGCTCTTATTGTAGGAATCACATGCTGGAGGTTTGATGGGTCACTTTGGGCGTGAGAAGACGCTACTCATGCTAGCTGACCACTTTTATTGGCCAAAGATGAGGCGGGATGTGGACAGGTATGTGAAGAGGTGCATTACTTGAAACAAGTCCAAGTCCAAGCTGAAGCCTCACGTTTTGTATACTCCTTTACCGGCACCTACTACACCATGGGAGGATATAAGTATGGATTTTGTGTTGGGTTTGCCGCGTACTAAGAGAGGCCATGATTCTATATTTGTGGTAGTGGACATATTTTCTAAAATGTCAAACTTTATTGCCTGCCACAAAAGCGACGATGCGTCGCATATTGCTAACCTGTTTTTCAGGGAGGTTGTACGACTACATGGAGTCCCGAAGACTATTGTTTCTGATCGTGACGTGAAGTTTATGAGCTACTTCTGGAAGACGCTGTGGAGAAAGCTGGGGACGAAGCTACTGTTCAGTACTACTTGTCATCATCAAGCTGATGGTCAAACTGAAGTGGTGAATAGAACCTTGTCACAACTGTTGAGATCCATGATCAAGAAGAACCTGGAGGAGTGGGAAGAGTGTTTGCCGCATGTGGAATTTGCTTACAACAGGGCGGTACATTCTACCACGGAGCTATGTCCTTTTGAGGTGGTGTATGGTTTCAAACCCATTACTCCGCTTGATTTGTTGCCTTTACCCATACATGAGAGAGTCAATATGGAGGCATCCAAGAGGGCAAATTTTGTGAAGAAGATTCATGTGAAGACTAAAGAGTTGCTCGAGAAGAAAGGCAAGAGCAATGTTGCAAAGATGAATAAGAAGCGTAAGGAGATGTTGTTCAAGCCTGGTGATATGGTCTGGGTACATTTTCGCAAAGATAGGTTCCCGAAGCTGAGGAAGTCTAAGTTGAAGCCTCGTGGTGCTGGTCCTTACAAAGTGCTTGCCAAGATCAATGATAATGCATAGTCGATAGATCTTCCAATTCATGAGTTTGGTGTGAGTAATTCTTTCAATGTTGCTGATTTGACACCATATGACGGAGAAGACCTTGGAGCGTCGAGGTCGACGCCTTTTGGAGGGGGGAGATGATGAGGACATCCCTACCTCACTACCACCTCCGTCATTACCAACTGAAGATGAACCTGCTGTGAAGCTCAAGTCCAATCAGGATTGGACCAATGACACGCGCTCGTGCGAAGCTACTTAAACAACAGGTGAACTTGTTCTTAAACGATACCTTGATTGATGAGAACTTTATACTACCTAAGTCCTATTACTTATGTATCATCAGGTATGAAGAGGAGGCAAGCATCGCACGAGGAGGAGGGGAGCAGCTGGACGTGAAGATGGACGTGGAGCTGGACAAGGAGCTGGACATGAAGATATCTCATGAACGCGTGAGGGAGGAGCGGGAGGCATGCGCGAGAGGAGAAGACGAAGTCCAGGCCGGCCCAGCACCCGGTCAGACCGGCCGCCATGCCGGCGAGCTCGGTCCCCGGGCCGGTCCAACCGGGCGGCAGACCGGGTCCGCCCCGGCGCCGACCGGACGCTCCGCTGACTGCGACCGGGCGGGTTACTGCGCCACAATTCCCGTGCCCGGTGAGCACCCGGTCCCTGGCCCGGTTTGAACCGGCCAGCCCGGTCCCAGGCCCGGTCGACCGGCCCCAGACCGGCCGTGTCCGAGTCTGTCTCGACCAGATCTATTCTGGATCGATTATTCTCGTAGTTTTTTGACCAGAAGTCGTCCTGGACGCCTATATAAGTCCATAGGACGCCCCTCTAGCTGCTTTAGACCATGTTTAAGATAAACCCTAGTTCTTAGTTGTTTGCTCTGCAAAACTATTGAATTCCCTACACCATATTGCTTGATATTGTGTAGACCCTGTTAAAGTCTTGTGTGATCTGATGTTCCATTGGGAATTAGACGGTTGCAACTTACCACTTTGTGGTCGGCGGCTACGTGCGCAAGTGTGTGGAGTTGCGAATATCTTGCAGGGTTGAGAGCTGCTGCATTGGCAACAGGACCAATCGAGAGATCTCGTTGCATCATACAAGTTATCATCCACTACATCGTCGTGTTCCTCCGCTGCTATCACCCCGTGATCATCATCATCACCGTTGCTTACTGAGAAGATCGGCTACCGCATATCAACCATTGCTCGATGCAAATTGAGGCAAACATTCTTGAGGGGAGTGAGGAGGTAAGTGCCGTGTTCGGTCGCTCGTTTCCTTTCCACGTGAGAAGATGGGCCAACTAAGTGATGGGCTGCAACACGGGCCCAGTCAAAAATATAATGGCCTCTGGTACCCGCTTCGGCAAGACTTTTACTTGGCCTCTTCTACCTTGTAGTTACTAATTTGTTATTACATTCAAATTTGTGTTGACAGTTTCTTTTACTGTATCTATGGCGGCCAAGCATCCACACGGGCGCCATGGCTATTGAGAAGGCCAAGATGATGCAAAGTTTGCGTTTTCTTTCAGGGAACATAAACTGAGATGTTTATAGTCATTACCTGGTAAATAACTTGGAGCAAGTACCCAAAGCTTCCAGCTACCTCTCGTAAGCCCCCTTGTCCATCCAAACTTAGCTTCTTTCTGCATCGGCAAGCTGCGACGAATGTGATTCAACACCAAAAAGATGAATGTGGCTCTACTCTTGAAATGGATCTGGAAGCTCTATCAACACGACGATTCAATTTGGGCAAATATAATCAGAGCTAAGTACAAGGATGCTGACAACCTGTTCGCAGGATCGGGACAAAGGGGCTCTCAATTCTGGAAATCGCCCCACAAGATCAAGCATCTGTTTAAGGTAGGGGCTAAACATGAAGTGCAGAATGGGATTCGCACAAACTTTTGGTCAGACTGGTGGATTGGGGATGTGCCGCTCAAAGACGCCTTCCCTCACCTTTTTGCGATCCGTGACAACCCCGCAATCTCTGTTGCCCTGGCCAGCCATGAGGACGGCCTAAATATTCCGTCGATCTATGGACCAGGAGGACATGGTGCAGTGGAGGGCACTGCAAGCATGTGTTGAACATTTCCAGTTGAGCGAGGGGCGGGACAATATCTCATGGCATCTAGAATCTTAGGGCAAATACTCCGTCAAGTCCATGTACACAAAACTTTCGCAGGATACCACGGTTGCACACTTCAAAGATATGTGGGAAGCGAAGGTCCCGCTAAAAATCAAGATCTTTTCCTGGCAGTTGGCCTTGGACAAGCTCTCAAACTGCTGTTGTGGGTATACTTCATGGGTGTACCATCGACAGTGCCTAGATCCGGCAAGCCCGGGTGGCCCATAGACGGTGATGTGGCATGTGGCCCATCGGGAGGCCCAGTTGCTGTTGATCATGAAGGATGAAGTCCAGCCCAGGATCAGTAAGCCGGATCTTAACCGACCTTCGGAGGAAGCCCGGATCCAGTACGACGTAGATGGAAGGCGGATCCTTGACGTACACGGCAAGACATTGTACCATAGTTAGGCAACCTGTAATCCGGCTAGGACTCTCCATGTAAACCCTAGATCTGTGCGCCTTTATAAGCCAGATCCCGGGAGCCCTAGAGGCACAACCACAACTCATTGCAACAACGCGAAAGCGCCCAGATAATTCCAGACAAGCAGCAGTAGGCCTTGCCATCGTGTAGGTGGTTCGAAGCTGGGTAAATCGTGTACCACCGTCCCGAGGACTCTCCGCCCAATGGCCCCATTTTCTTCTATGAGGATCCCTCCTCTGGAGTATCGTCGAATAGGCAACGACAGTTGGCGCCCACCGTGGGGCCTGCGGCGTCTGGAGGCCGGAACCGGGAGGGTTCTACCTTCGGAGGCATCGGCGACACCATCGCCGTGGGGCGCGTCAAGTACGCCGGAAACTTCCCGATCGTCCCTGAGGACGAGTGCTGGATTCCGGCCAAGACAAACCCCGTCAAGCTCTCCATCATCCCGATCGGCAGGATACACATCTTCATCGGCGAGACCGTCGATTCCGACGGGAACGCACTGGTAAGTAACGCTGACGCGACCGCCGCTGAGCAGGACGCAGTCGCGAATATCCGATCTGAGTCGCAGGAACTTCCTAAGGAAAATTCCGTCTTAGATCGAGAAAAATCAAAACCCACCCAATCCGCCCTTGAGCAGGAAATAAAGGTGGAAGACCAATGCAGATCCGCCTGGGTCTCCCAGGTGTTAGAGAAGAAAAGGTGTCACTTCGTGCACTTCATAGCTCATACCGCAGGAACCGCCCCTCAAGAAGCCGGAGCTGGTCCCATGCAGGTTGAGGAACCGAAAAATAACGCTGCTCCGGATCAGCAGGAGGTTGTCGGAGAAATCAGCGATCCGGGTGAAGAATCGATCCTGGGCAACCTCAGCCCAGTTTCCGGGGATACCCCCTCCATGGATACTGAAGAGTTCGATCGCAAGTTGAAGGAATTCGGATACGGTGATCAGCCTGAAGTTGAATCCGCCCAGCCTAAGCAAGTTCCTGCAACATTGGCAGCGCTGGATCAGCAGGAATCGGCAGACGAGCACACCACTTCCGACCCGCAGCCATCCGATGTAGGATCTCCGCTATCGCGGGCACGACCGCATAAGGAAGTCCTGTCCCCAGAAGAACTGGTGGCGCAGGCAGGCATGGACGCAATTGCACACTCGGAGATCCTCAACAAACCTTTAACTCCCGAGGAAGCTGTAGATCCGGAGGCTCTAGAAGCTAAAAGGCAGGAGATGTTGGCAACAACCCAGAAAATCGCTAGAACCGCAACAGCAATGCTGGATGAAAGGAAAGAAGCCGCGCACTTCGTGGAAAATTTCCACCAGCGAGAGCTTGAGGTTGACGAACAACTGGTGAAAGTCAAGGAGCTCCAGCAGCACTGGAAAGACAAGGTCACCGAGCTTCAGCAGGAGGTCGATCAAATCAGGCGAGAAGCTATACCCCTCGCAAGATCACCTTCGCGACCCCCACTGAGCAACAGCCATTCGCAACTCCGAAGGATAACATGAAAAAGGCTGCGGAGATCTTGCAAAAGAAGGACGAAGAGATCGACATCGACTACGTCCGCACGCTTGTTGCCTCGGCTATGAAGCAGCAGAGCAAGGCGGATACTTCGCGCGAGGTTGGAATCCAACCCGGATCATTGTGTATCTACCGCGCAGAAGGACGCCCATAACATCGATGACGAATCGCGCACCGGGTCATCGGAGCGCAGAAGAAAAACAAGGGAGCACCCAAATCCGATCCCCATACCATCAAAGGCGCCTCCGTCGGATCCGAAGAAGGGAAAGGATGCAATGTACGCTGGTAAGAGCAAGTACCGGAACCCGTCACCTCCGCCTAACGGATATCCGCGTCCCCCACCTCCTCGCCGGCGTAGTCCAGTCGGAAACACTAGGCCCCATGGGGTTGGTGGAATCAATATCCGCGACAACATGCCGCCGCCGAGGACCAGGGAGCGTACGCCGGAACCCCGCCGGAATAACGATCGTGAACCTGAGCCCAGAAGGAGCCGGAACAACGATCGCGAACCTGAGCCCAGGAGGAGTCGGAACGCAGAATGTGAGCCGGAGCCCCGCCGAAGCCGGAACGACGGAGGCGACTACCACCAAGGTGAAGGTAGCCACCGGAGCCGGAGCGAGCCACGGGAAGAACGCCGGGAATCGGAAGGCGGAAGCAAAAAATCTTACAGGCCCCCTCGCAAGTCTCCCTCACCACCACCAAGTGGAGGAGGTGGAGGCGGAGGCGGAGGCCGAAGATCCCGCTCTCGCTCAAGAACCCCTGGCGGCGGCCCGCGTGATGCACGGGAACGCCTCAACGAGTACAGAACTGACTACATTGGCCCAAAGTGCTTCAGCAGGATGATTCGAGAGGAACCAAAGCCTAGGATGAATCTCAAGCTACCCGGAAATCTGAAGCATTATGATGGCACCGAAAGACCGGATACCTGGATAGAGGATTACTACAATGCAGTAACCTTCGCCGGTGGAAACCCTAACATCGCCTGCCGCATGCTCCAGTTGTACCTTGTAGGTCCAGCCCGGATCTGGCTCAGTGACCTCGAGAAAAACTCCATCTTTTGCTGGTTTGACCTGAAGAACGCCTTCAAGAAGCACTTCAGGGGCACCTACAAAAGACCTGCCACGACAAGCGACCTATAGGCATGTATCCAGAAGAAGGGTGAAACTTCAAGGAGCTTCCTCACCCGATGGTTGCAAACCAGGAACGAGTGCGAGAACATTGATAACCTCACAGCAATGCACGCCTTTATTGGTGGTTTGCAGAGAGGAGAACTGCTGCGGCACAAGCTAACTTGCTTGGTCAATGCAAACAAACTGACTTTGGATGACATGATCACCATCGCCAGCGATCATACTGCCGCCGATGACGACGCAGGCGGAGATCTAGCAGCTACAGCAATTCCCCTGCATCAGCAAAAGAAGAACCGTGATAACGGTAGCAGCAGCGGCACCAAGCGGAAAAATCCCCCTGATGACCAAAGGAGTGGCGGATCCGACTTGATCGCCATGGCCTTCCAGCGCGGAGGCCAAGGAGGCGGAAGAGGTCGCGGCCGCGGAGGCCGAGCCGGAAGGGGCCAGCAGCATGGCGATGAGGTCACCGCTGCCGGAACCCGCGCCCCCCAAACTTATGAAGAGTACAGAGACATGCCTTGCCTGGCCCATCTGGATCCGGCTACAGGGAATTCCACTCACACTAACCGCAACTGCAAGTGGGTCAATGATCTCAAGTCTGACCCAGAAGCAGGGTACAAGCGAGCCCGGAAGCACCGCCCACGCGGCAAAGGAGGCAAGGGCAAGAACAAGGACAAAGAGGAAGACAGTTCCAAGGCGATGGATGAGGATGATGCTTCGCCGGATCCCAAAGTCGGATCCGCAGCTAAACCTAACCCCTTTGATAAAAAGAGTGCGGGCGCATACCACACCTTCCTTGGAACTCCAACAGTCCATGCAAGCAAATCAGCTCTCCTGATCCTGAACGCCACAGTTCCCGCTGTGCCGCAGTATGTCAGGTGGTCGGAAACTCCGTGTACGTTTGATAGGAAGGACCATCCTACTGTCATTCCGAAAGAATGCTATGCCTTGGTTGTAAGTCCCCGCATCGACGGGTATGACTTCTCCAAGTGCCTCATGGACGGTGGAGCCAGCCTGAACATCATGTACCTGGAAACTCTGGAGCGGATGAACCTTACCAAGGAACAGCTCAAGCACAGTACCACTGAACTTCATGGCGTGGTTCCGGGTAAAAAGGAAAATTCCTTGGGCAACATCAGACTTCCCGTGGCCTTCGGCGATGCCAATAACTTTCGCGAAGAGATGATCACGTTTGAGGTCGTGCCCTTCAAGAGCTCGTACCACGTCATTTTCGGCAGGCCCACCTACCACAAGTTTCACGCAAGAGCGTGCTACATCTACAACAAGTTCAAGATTCCGGGTCCAAAGGGTATGATTACCGTATCCGGAGACTACAAGAAGGCTCATGAGTGCGAGTTAGGAGAAGCCACATTCGCAGAGTCTGTGATATCTGGAGAGGAGCTGCAAGGCTACAGAGCCGCGGTGGATCCGACTGAGATGCAGACCACCAAGAAGCAGATCATCGAACAGAAGACCTCCTTAGAGGCCGCGATTGAAACCAAGAAGCACGACCTCATCGTAGGCGACGGCTCCAAGCAGGTTTCAGTCGGAGCCAACATGGACCCCAAATAGGAAGACGCGCTCGTCGAGTTCCTCCGCGCTAACTTGGATATCTTCGCATGGCAACCTTCTGACATGTCCGGAGTACCTAGGGAACTCGCCGAGCACTACCTCAACATAAATCCGGGGGCTAAACCGGTGAAGCAAGCTATGCGACGCTTTGGAGATAAAAAGCGCCGCGCCATAGGAATGGAATTAGCAAAGTTACTAGAGGCAGGTTTTGTAGTAGAAGTTATCCATACTGATTGGGTCGCAAATCCCGTCCTTGTACCCAAAAAGAACAGTGAAATACTAAGAATGTGCATCGATTACTCCGGCTTGAACAAGCATGGTCCGAAGGATCCGTTCCCCTTGCCGCGCATTGACCAAGTCATTGATTCAACGGTAGGGGCGGAACTTCTGTGTTTTGTTGACGCATATTCCGGGTATCATCAGATTCGGATGAAGAAGTCCGACCAAAAGGCGACCTCGTTCATCACCCCCTTCGGCACCTACTGCTATGTCACCATGCCCTTTGGTTTGAAAAATGCAGGTGCCACCTACCAACGTACGATGCAGCGGTGCCTGAAGGACCAAATTGGCCGGCATACGTCGACGACATCGCGGTCATAACCCGTAAAGGATCCGACTTGATCAGCGACCTCACAGAAACCTTTGAGAATCTCCGTCTGTACAAGATGATGTTGAATCCGCTGAAATGCGTCTTTGGCGTTCCAGCCGGTGAACTCCTTGGCTTCATCGTCTCTTATAGAGGCATTGAGGTTAACCCGGAAAAAATCAAGGCAATCCTGTGTATCAAAAGGCCAACTTGTCTCAAAGATGTGCAACGACTAACTGGCTGTGTCGCAGCAATCAGTAGGTTCGTTAGCCGTCTTGGCGAGAAGGCGCTACCATTGTACAAGCTGCTGAAGAAAACAGACAAATTTGTCTGGGACGACGCAGCAGACGCAGCACTTCAGGGATTGAAGGAAATACTCACCTCTCCACCTATCCTAGCAGCTCCGGAAGAGTCTGAGCCCATGCTCCTTTACCTGGCAGCTACCATTAGAGTCATCAGTCTCGTCATCGTGGTGGAGCGAAAGGAAGAAAGTCACGAGTACGGAGTCCAAAGGCCCGTCTATTACATTAGCGAGGTACTGACGGAATCCAAGTAAAGATATCCTCACTTTCAGAAGCTAGCCTACGGCGTGTTCCTAGGTAGCAGGAAGCTGAGACACTACTTCCAAGAGCACCCAGTAACAGTTGTGAGCAAAGCTCCACTGTCGACGATTCTCAAAAACGCTGACGCAACAGTACGCACAACAAAATGGGGCATCGAGTTATCCGCCTTCGACGTCGCTTACAAAGCCAGGACTGCGGTCAAATCCCAAGTCTTGGCAGATTTCGTCACAGATTGGACAGAGGCTCCGGATGCAAATCTGGAGCCGGAACTAGAAACATGGGTCATGCACTTCGATGGTCCAAGAAGCATCAAGGCTCAGGAGCCGGAGTCACCCTGAAGTCCCCTACCGGAGAAGAGTTGCAGTACGTTCTGCAGATTCACTTCGAAGCTACAAACAACATGGCGAAATACGAGGCTCTACTACATGGTCTGCGCATCGCTAAGGAAATTGGGATCAAGCACATCATATGCTGCGGAGATTCCGACCTGGTGGCACAACAAGTAGTAGCCGGAACCTGGAACGCCAGAAACTCCGTCATGGCGTCTTACAGAGATGAAGTTGACGAGATCGCCAAGTGCTTCCACGGGTACGAAGTCAAGTACGTCAGGCGAGACGATAACTGATACGTCTCCAACGTATCTATAATTTCTTATGTTCCATGCTAGTTTTATGACAATACCTACATGTTTTATTCATACTTTATATCGTTTTAATGCATTTTCCAGAACTAACCTATTAACAAGATGCCGAAGAGGGGCCAGAGGGGAGCCAAGGGGGCCCCACCCCACATGGAGGCGCGGCCAAGGGGGGGCGCCCCCCTATGGTGTGGGACCCTCGGGACCCCTCCGAGGCTGCCCTTCCGCCTATAAAGTCTCTCCATCGCGAAAACCCTAAAAAGATAAGCCACGAGACGAGAAAAGTTACGCAGCCGCCGCCATCGCGAAGCCAAGTTCGGGGGACAGAAGTCTCTGTTCCGGCACGCCATCGGGACGGGGAATTGCCCCCGGAAGTCATCTCCATCGACACCACCGCCATCTTCATCGCCGTTGCTGTCTCCCATGATGAGGAGGGAGTAGTTCTCCCCCGAGGCTGAGGGCTCTACCGGTAGCTATGTGGTTCATCTCTCTCTCCCATGATGTGATCTATATGAATATGTAGATGTTACTCTTGTCTATTATGCACTCTAGAGGTTACTTTAATATGAACTCCGGATGTTGTGGAGCTTGTTTACTCCGGCTTGAGGTGTGCTCTTGTAGCCCTACACAATGAATGGTGTTTGTTATCCAACAAGAGAGTGTTTGAGAGTAGTACTTATTTATTCATCTATGTGATCGTAGGCTTTCCAATCTAGATGTCATATGCTATTCAAGTGTTTTATTATGTGAACTTTGGAGTTACTGTGACCTCGGTGTAATGGTGACAGTGTGTGCGCCGTGTGTAACTCCCTTATGAATTGTGGTGTGTTAGTACCTCCTATGAATGCTCATGGTGACCGTGTGGGGTGTTTATTAGTACTTGGGAATACGCCTTTGAGGTGTGCTTTTGCACACTTGCCCAATGAATTTGAGTTCTTTATCCAACAGGAGAGTAGTATGATGAAGTGCTTATATTTATATTCAATTATGATTGCAATGTTGAGAGTGGCCACTAGTGAAAGTAGGATCCCTAGGCCTTATTTCCAAATACTGCAAACATCGATTATTTACTGTTTTACTGCATCTTTACTTCCTGCAATATTTACTTCAGATCGCAATTGCCGTCCATCTATACCACCTACGTTTTAATATCTCTTCGCCGAACTAGTGCACCTATACATCTGACAAGTGTATTAGGTGTGTTGGGGACACAAGAGACTTCTTGTATCTTAATTGTAGGGTTGCTTGAGAGGGATATCTTTGACCTCTATCTCCCTGAGTTCGATAAACCTTGGCTGATCCACTTAAGGGAAACTTGCTGCTGTTCTACAAACCTCTGCTCTTGGAGGCTCAACACTGTCTACAGGAATAGAAGCGTGCGTAGACATCAAGCTATTTTCTGGCGCCGTTGCCGGGGAGGTAAGGTAAAAGGTATTCACATCCTCCGACTACTAAGCTATTTCCTAGCATTGTTGCCGGTGTGTGAGTGCTCGAAGCTATTTCCTTTAGATCCTGCAATTATATCTTTTTGTTTCTTGTTTTTATTTTCACTAGTTAGGCTTAATGGAAAACAACAAAAAAATGAGAGATCTTTATGAACTTTATCTTGAATTAGGACATGAGGTGTTTGAAGAGAAAATTAAAAAACCTATGGAACTTTATATGCATGCTAATGGCAATGTTATTAGTATGAATGCTTTGAACACCATTGTTGCTAATGCTATGGAAAATTCTAAGCTTGGGGAAGCTGGTTTTGATGAGCATGATATTTTTAGTCCCCCAAGCATGGAGGAGAAAATTTACTTTGATGATACTTTACCTCCTATATATGATGATTACAATGATGACTATCATATTTTCAGTCCACCTACTATTGAGGAGAAAATTAATTATGATTACAATATGCCACCTATATATGATGATTATGGTGATGAGAATAATAATGATAGCTATTTTATTGAATTTGCTCCCACTACAATTAATAGTAATGACTATGCTTATGTGGAGAGTAATAATTTTATGCATGTAGCTCATGATAAGAATGCTTTATGTGATAGTTATATTGTTGAGTTTGTTCATGATGCTACTGACAGTTATTATGAGAGAGGGAACATGGTTATATGCATCTTAATAATATTAAGTTTCCCCTCTTTATGTTGAGAATCTTGAAGTTGCGAGTGTGTTGCCTTTCTATGCTTGTTGCGTTATGCTTACATGACTTGTTTATTTACAAGATTCCTTTTCATAGGAAGTGGGTTAGACTTAAAATTGTTTCTTATTTTCTTTTGATGCTCTCTTTTGCTTCAACTCTTATTTCTTGCGCGAGCATCATTAAAATTACTGAGCCCATCTTAATGGCTATAAAGAAAGCACTTCTTGGGAGATAACCCATTTTTTTTGCTACTATTTTGTTGTGTCTTGGAAGTTTTTTACTACTGTAGCAACCTCTCCTTATCTTTATTTTATTGCATTGTTGTGCCAAGTAAAGTCTCTAATAGAAGGTTGACACTAGATTTGGATTTCTGTGCAGAAACAGATTTCTATCTGTCACGAATTTGATTAGATCTCTCTGTAGGAAACTCGTAAAATGCTGCAAATTTACATGCGTGATCCTCAGATATGTACGCAACTTTCATTAGTTTTGAGCTTTTTCATCTGAGCCTGTTAAGTGCCTCTGAAAAAATCGTCTTTACGGACTGTTCTGTTTTGACAGATTCTGCCTTTTATTTCGCATTGCCTCTTTTGCTATGTTGAATGGATTTCTTTGTTCCATTAACTTTCAGTAGCTTTGGGCAATGTCCATAAGTGTTAAGAATGATTGTGTCCTCTCTGAACATGTGAATTTTTGATTATGCACTAACCCTCTAATAAGATTGTTTTGAGTTTGGTGTGGAGGAAGTTTTCAAGATCAAGAGAGGAGGATGATACAATATGATCAAGAAGAGTGAAGAGCCTAAGCTTGGGGATGCCCCCGTGGTTCATCCCTGCATATCTTAAGCAGACTCAAGCATCTAAGCTTGGGGATGCCCAAGGCATCCCCTTCTTCATCGACAACTTATCAGGTCACCTCTAGTGAAACTATATTTTTATTCCGTCACATCTTATGTACTTTACTTGGAGCGTCTGTGTGCTTTTATTTTCATTTTGTTATCTTAGTTCTCTGAATAAATTGGATCATACCTTGTGTGGGAGAGAGACACGCTCCGCTTTTTCATTTGAACACTTGTGTTCTTAGTTTTACTTTTAATGTTCATGGCGAAAATTAAAATTTGGTTGGAAACAGAAAATGCTTCATGTGGTAATTGGTATATGGTCTTGAATAATTTGATACTTGGCAATTGTTGTGCTCAAATAGAACATGTTTAAGCTCTTGCATCATGTACTTTGCACCTATTAATGAAGAACTACCATAGAGCTTGTTAAAATTTGGTTTGCATGATTGGTCTCTCTAAAGTCTAGATATTTTATGGTGAAGTGTTTGAACAACAAGGAAGACAGTGTAGAGTCTTATAATGCTTGCATTATGTTCTTATGTAAGTTTTGTTGTACCGATTCATACTTGTGTTTACTTCAAACAACCTTGCTAGCCAAAGCCTTGTACTGAGAGGGAATTCTTCTCGTGCATCCAAAACCTTGAGCCAAAACCTATGCCATTTGTGTCCACCATACCTACCTACTATGTGGTATTTCTCTGCCATTCCAAAGTAAATTACTTGAGTGCTACCTTTAAAATTTCATTCCTTGTCTTTGCAATACATAGCTCATGGGAAAATAGCCTTAAAAACTATTGTGGTAAAGAATATGTAGCTTATGTATCTTATTTCTTATAAGTTGCTTGTTGAGCGGTAACCATGTTTGTGGGGACGCCATCAACAATTACACCTTTGTTGAATATCATGTGAGTTGTTATGCATGTTCGTCTTGTCTGAAGTAAGGGAGATTTATCATGATCAAATGGTTTGAGTATGCATATTGTTAGAGAAGAACATTGGGCCGCTACTAAAGCCATGAATCATGGTGGAAGTTTCAGTTTGGACACTAATCCTCAATCTCTTATGAGAATATTATCTGTTGTTGAATGCTTATGCATTAAAGAGGAGTCCATTATCTGTTTTCTATGTTGTCCCGGTATGGATGTCCTTAGTTGAGATCTATCAAAAACGAGAAATCAAATGCGATCTATCTCCTTGGACCTTTGTACAGGCGGCATAGAGGTACCCCTTTGTGACACTTGGTTGAAACATATGTTATGCAATGATAATCCATGTAAATCCAAGCTAATTAGGACAAGGTGCGAGCACTATTGGTATTCTATGCATGAGGCTTGCAACTTATAGGATGTCTTATACATAACACATATGAATTATTACTACCGTTGACAAAATTGTTTCTATGTTTTCAAAATAAAAGCTCTAGCACAAAAATAGTAATCCATGCTTCCCTCTGCGAAGGGCCATTCTTTTACTTTATGTTGAGTCAGTTTATCGATACGTCTCCGACGTATCGATAATTTCTTATGTTCTATGCCATATTATTGATGATACCTACATGTTTTATGCACACTTTATGTCATATTCGTGCATTTTCCGGAACTAACCTATTAACAAGATGCCGAAGTGCCGATTCTTTGTTTCTAGCTGTTTTTGGTTTCAGAAATCCTAGTAAGGAAATATTCTCGGAATTGGACGAAATCAAAGCCCGGGGGCCTATTGTTCCACGAAGCTTCCAGAAGTCCGAAGACGAGACGAAGAGGGGCCACGGGGTGGCCAAACCCTAGGGCGGCGCGGCCCCACCCCTGGCCGCGCCGGCCTATGGTGTGGGCCCCCGTGCCGCCTCTTGACTTTCCCTTCCGCCTACTTAAAGCCTCCGTGACGAAACCCCCAGTACCGAGAGCCACGATACGGAAAACCTTCCAGAGACGCCGTCGCCGCCGATCCCATCTCGGGGGATCCAGGAGATCGCCACCGGCACCCTGCCGGAGAGGGGAATCATCTCCCGGAGGACTCTACACCTCCATGGTCGCCTCCGGAGTGATGAGTGAGTAGTCTACCCCTGGACTATGGGTCCATAGCAGTAGCTAGATGGTTGTCTTCTCCCCATTGTGCTATCATTGTCGGATCTTGTGAGCTGCCTAACATGATCAAGATCATCTATCTGTAATCCTATATGTTGTGTTTGTCGGGATCCGATGGATAGAGAATACTATGTCATGTTAATTATCAAGTTATTATACATGTGTTGTTTATGATCTTGCATGCTCTCCGTTTCTAGTAGAGGCTCTGGCCAAGTTTTTACTTTTAACTCCAAGAGGGAGTACTTATGCTCGATAGTGGGTTCATGCCCGCATTGACACCGGGACGAGTGACGAAAGTTCTAAGGTTGTGTTGTGCTTGTTGCCACTAGGGATAAAACATTGATGCTATGTTCGAGGATGTAGTTATTGATTACATTACGCACCATACTTAATGCAATTGTCTGTTGCTTTGCAACTTAATACTTGGAGGGGTTCGGATGATAACTCTGAAGGTGGACTTTTTAGGCATAGATGCAGTTGGATGGCGGTCTATGTACTTTGTCGTAATGCCCAATTAAATCTCACTATACTTATCATGTCATGTATGTGCATTGTTATGCTCTCTCTATTTGTCAATTGCCCGACTGTAATTTGTTCACCCAACATGCCTTTATCTTATGGGAGAGACACCTCTAGTGAACTGTGGACCCCGGTCCATTCTTTAATACTGAAATACAAATCTGCTTGCAATACTTGTTTTACTTGTTTTCTCTGCAAACAATCATCTTCCACACAATACGGTTAATCCTTTGTTACAGCAAGCCGGTGAGATTGACAACCTCACTATTTCGTTGGGGCAAAGTACTTTGGTTGTGTTGTGCGGGTTCCACGTTGGCGCCGGAATCTCCGGTGTTGCGCCGCACTACATCCCGCCGCCATCAACCTTCAACGTGCTTCTTGGCTCCTCCTGGTTCGATAAACCTTGGTTTCTTTCCGAGGGAAAACTTGCTGCTATGCGCATCATACCTTCCTCTTGGGGTTGCCCAACGAACGTGTGAAATACACGCCATCAAGCTCTTTTTCTGGCGCCGTTGCCGGGGAGATCAAGACACGCTGCAAGGGGAGTCTCCACTTCCCAATCTCTTTACTTTGTTTTTGTCTTGCTTTATTTTATTTACTACTTTGTTTGCTGCACTAAATCAAAATACAAAAAAAATTAGTTGCTAGTTTTACTTTATTTACTGTCTTGTTTGCTATATCAAAAACACAAAAAAATTAGTTACTTGTTTTACTTTACTTAATATCATGCATGTTTTTATTTCACTAGTTAAGCATAATGGAAAACAACAAAAATATGAGAGATCTTTATGAACTTTATCTTGAATTAGGACATGATGTGTTTGAAGAGAGAATTAAAAAACCCATGGAACTTTATATGCATGCTAATGGGAATGTTATTACTATGGATGCTTTGAACACCATTGTTGCTAATGCTATGGAAAATTCTAAGCTTGGGGAAGCTGGCTCTGATGAGCATGATCTTTTTAGTCCCCCAAGCATTGAGGAGAAAATTTTCTTTTATGATTACAATATGCCTCCTATATATGATGATAGCCACTTTGTTGAATTTGCTCCCACTACAACTAGTAAAATTAATTATGCTTATGTGGAGAGTAATAATTTTATGCATGAGACTCATGATAAGAATGCTTATTGTGATAGTTATATTGTTGAGTTTGCTCATGTTGCTACTGAAAGTTATTATGAGAGAGGAAAATATGGTTGTAGAAATTTTCACGTTACTAAAACACCTCTCTATGTGCTGAAATTTTTGAAGCTATACTTGTTTTATCTTCCTATGCTTGTTACTTTGCTCTTCATGAACTTGTTTATTTACAAGATTCCTATGCATAGGAAGCATGTTAGACTTAAATGTGTTTTGAATTTGCCTCTTGAGGCTCTCTTTTGCTTCAAATACCATTTCTTGCGAGTGCATCATTAAAACTGCTGAGCCCATCTTAATGGCTAAAAAGAAAGAACTTCTTGGGAGATAACCCATGTGTTATTTTGCTACAGTACTTTGTTTTATATTTGTGTCTTGGAAGTTGTTTACTACTGTAGCAACCTCTCCTTATCTTAGTTTTATGTTTTGTTGTGCCAAGTAAAGTCTTTGATAGAAAAGTAAGTACTAGATTTGGATTACTCGCGTAGAAACAGATTTCTTTGTCTGTCACGAATCTGGGTCTAATTCTCTGTAGGTAACTCAGAAAATTATGCCAATTTACGTGAGTGATCCTCAGATATGTACGCAACTTTCATTCAATTTGAGAATTTTCGTTTGAGCAAGTCTGATGGCCTAATAAAATCTACGGACTGTTCTGTTTTGACAGATTCTGTCTTTTATTTCGCATTGCCTCTTTTGCTATGTTGGATGAATTTCTTTGATCCATTAATGTCCAGTAGCTTTATGCAATGTCCAGAAGTGTTAAGAATGATTGTGTCACCTCTGAACATGTGAATTTTTATTATGCACTAACCCTCTAATGAGTTGTTTCGAGTTTGGTGTGGAGGAAGTTTTCAAGGATCAAGAGAGGAGTATGATGCAATATGATCAAGGAGAGTGAAAGCTCTAAGCTTGGGGATGCCCCGGTGGTTCACCCCTGCATATATTAAGAAGACTCAAGCGTCTAAGCTTGGGGATGCCCAAGGCATCCCCTTCTTCATCGACAACATTATCAGGTTCCTCCCCTGAAACTATATTTTTATTCGGCCACATCTTATGTACTTTGCTTGGAGCGTCGGTTTGTTTTTGTTTTTTTTTGTTTGAATAAAATGGATCCTAGCATTCACTTTATGGGAGAGAGACACGCTCCGCTGTAGCATATGGACAAGTATGTCCTTAGGTTCTACTCATAGTATTCATGGCGAAGTTTCTCCTTCGTTAAATTGTTATATGGTTGGAATTGGAAAATGCTACATGTAGTAACTCTAAAATGTCTTGGATAATTTGATACCTGGCAATTGTTGTGCTCATGTTTAAGCTCTTGCATCATATACTTTGCACCCATTAATGAAGAAATACTTAGAGCTTGTTAATTTGGTTTGCATATTTGGTTTCTCTAGAGTCTAGATAACATCTAGTATGGAGTTTTGAACAACAAGGAAGACGGTATGGAGTCTTATAATGTTTACCATATGTCTTTTATGTGAGTTTTGCTGCATACTGTTCATCCTTGTGTTTGTTTCAAATAACCTTGCTAGCCTAAACCTTGTATCGAGAGAGAATACTTCTCATGCATCCAAAATACTTGAGCCCACCACTATGCCATTTGTGTCCACCATACCTACCTACTACATGGTATTTATCCGCCATTCCAAAGTAAATTGCTTGAGTGCTACCTTTAAAATTCCATCATTCACCTTTGCAATATATAGCTCATGGGACAAATAGCTTAAAAACTATTGTAGTATTGAATATGTACTTATGCACTTTATCTCTTATTAAGTTGCTTGTTGAGCGGTAACCATGTTTCGGGGACGCCATCAACTATTCTTTGTTGGATATCATGTGAGTTGCTACGCATGTCCGTCTTGTCCGAAGCAAGAGAGATCTACCACCTTCATGGTTGGAGCATGCATGTTGTTAGAGAAGAACTTTGGGCCGCTAACTAAAGCCATGATTCATGGTGGAAGTTTCGGTCTTGGACATATATCCTCAATCTCATATGAGAATAATAATTGTTGCCACATGCTTATGCATAAAAGAGGAGTCCATTATCTGTTGTCCATGTTGTCCCGGTATGGATGTCTAAGTTGAGAATAATCAAAAGCGAGAAATCCAAAATGCGAGCTTTCTCCTTAGACCTTTGTACAGGCGGCATGGAGGTACCCCATTGTGACACTTGGTCAAAACATGTGCATTGCAAAGATCCGGTAGTCCAAGTTAATTAGGACAAGGTGCGGGCACTATTAGCATATTATGCATGAGACTTGCAACTTGTAAGATATAATGTGCATAACTCATATGCTTTATTACTACCGTTGACAAAATTGTTTCATGTCTTCAAAATAAAAGCTCTAGCGCAAATATAGCAATCGATGCTTACCTCTTTGAAGGACCATTCTCTTTACTTTTATGTTGAGTCAGTTCACCTATTTCTCTCCACCTCAAGAAGCAAACATTTGTGTGAACTGTGCATTGATTCTTACATACTTGCATATTGTACTTGTTATATTACTCTATGTTGACTATTATCCATGAGATATACATGTTACAAGTTGAAAGCAACCGCTGAAACTTAATCTTCCTTTGTGTTGCTTCAATACCTTTACTTTGATTTATTGCTTTATGAGTTAACTCTTATGCAAGACTTATTAATACTTGTCTTGAAGTACTATTCATGAAAAGTCTTTGCTATATGATTCACCTGTTTACTCATGTCATCACCATTGTTTTGATCGCTGCATCCACTACATATGTTTACAAATAGTATGATCAAGGTTATGATGGAATATCACTTCAGAAATTATCTTTGTTATCGTTTTACCTGCTCGGGACGAGCAGAACTAAGCTTAGGGATGCTTGATACGTCTCCGACGTATCGATAATTTCTTATGTTCTATGCCATATTATTGATGATACCTACATGTTTTATGCACACTTTATGTCATATTCGTGCATTTTCCGGAACTAACCTATTAACAAGAGGTGCTGTCACACGAGAAGTAGGTTGCTCAAC
>NC_061509.1:223742432-223813023 GCF_022539505.1 Lolium rigidum
TTCATCGACTCCATCCACTCCTCGTTGTAGCCCGGCGTATCCTCGCGGTCTTCACTGGCTCGCTGCCGGTGACGAGCCTTTGCCTGCGGAGTTACGCGGCCACACTACCGTCGTCTTCCTCCTCCTCATTCGGCTCACGCATGGGGACAATGGATGTTGCGGTTCGTCGATTACAACGCCACGAGAGGGATTGCACCTTCTCGTCGGCGCCGTGAACTCTCCTTCCTTCACCTCGAATTTGTGTGCAGTGTAAGGGGAGACGCATGTCCACCGGAGCGGAGCGCGACGTAGCCATCCTTGGAAGCCACCAACTTGGTCCTTGCGGCGATGGCGGTGACAACAGTGACATCTCTAGGCGGGTTGCCGCGCCGGATCCCCTCTAGAACGGCCACGAGCGTGCGACCGAACGCCCCAAAACAGGTGGCACCCCTTTCCCGCCCTTGAGGTGCGGTGACCCTATGAGCCCATCGAGCCTCGATAGGTCTTCATTTCACAGTGCGTTGAAGAAATCGCTCCACCAGTCATAGTTGTTCATCCCTACCCACATCGGATCGGCATGCTCTACGTCTACAACCTTTGGTTCTGCTCCCCACCCTGGACATCGACGGGATGCTAACGCCGTTGGCCACCATCCTCTAGCCGCCCCGCTGGGGAGGCATATATCCGGTGGCACAGGGTAGCACGCCTCGTAGAGGCCCCGGCCCTCGGGGACGGTCAGGCTGACGCACCCAAATTCGTTGAAGGTCGCGCCGGTGGGATGGCACTTTGACATTGTTGCGAGGGCTACTAAATCTAGAGATTGGCGGTGCTAGGGTTGTAGAGGGGGTGTGCAAGGATGCAAAATTGAGCGCTGGAGGAAGGCGAGGAGGCGGTCACGTGCATTAACGCCAACGCATGGCCACATGGACGTTTCTTGCGCGCTTGGAAAAACTACGTTGTGGCTAGGAAAGCTGTGTGCCCATTACGTACCCAAACCTTGTGTCACTAACAAGCGTGGCCCGTGACTCGACACGATGCCTCCAGTATATCTGTCGTGCGCCAAACACCTTTGAACAACTCACTTTTTTTTTGCGGGTAAAACCAGATCTTCATTAAAAGATTCAGCTTCCAGAGCCTGAATGACAACATCAGGTCCGGAACCTAGCCAAACCTCAGTTCTATGTTCTGCCCTCGCCCAATTGGCGAGAGTGTGGCTAACCCTAACTTGCTCTCGATCCACTTTTACAAACTTGCAAACTCTAACACCACTAGCTAGTGACTTAATTTCAGAAATCATATGCGTATAAAGAGACCGATCTTGAGATTTCCCTAGAACAACAGATACTAATTGTGAACAATCAGATTCGATAATGATCGGCAGGTTGCTGTGGAGGAGTGCCAGCTCCAAGCCCTCTGCACAAGCACTCACTTCTGCCTCCAAAGGCTCCTCGCAGGCACGTAGAGAACGACACGCCGAAAGGATGATTTTTCCAGTATCATCTCGCAGAATTATGCCAGTGCCAGCAGTACCATTTTCTGCCTTATACGATCCATAACCAAAAATAAAAGCTATTGAAATGTGTTGCTAGGCACAACGGCGCCCCAAACGGCTTCAGGGAATGCTTTGGGGACTGAGTTTGTCAGGTAAATGGTTCTTGCTTTACTAATTTGGACCTCTCGTGAGTCCAGAGTTTGGCGATGTTTCATTCTAGCAAGTCTGGACAGTGGGTGACGCAAAGGAGAAAGGAAAAAAAAAATGCCAAAGCAAATGAGAAACATGTGAAACGAAAGCAGAAATGAAAAATTGAGAAAGAATGTATCAGAGCCAGGTTTCGATCCTGGGACCTGTGGGTTATGGGCCCACCACGCTTCCGCTGCGCCACTCTGATTTTGATGTCATAACTCGCCCTCGATGCTATTTATCGTTTATACTGAGTCTTGGTTCCGGTAGTATTAACAAGAATTGATCATACGATACGGTTTCCACGAGGTACATCCGAGGAGCGTGTGGCGCAGTGGACTAGTGGTGCCTACAGCTTACGTCGGAGCACTGCCGCCGTGCGTGGGGCGGCACGAACGGAGACGAGAGGGAGCACCACCAGCAGCGCGAGGTCGACACGCGCCCGGGACCCGCCACGGCGGCCGTGCCCCTCCGCGGCAGGCAGAGCCGGCCCCGGCCTCCATTTGGTCGTGCACTCGCGCCCGTGCGTATGCCGGTCCCCGGAATTCGGCTTTGCCGGCCGGTCGCCCATTCTCATTCTCCGGCGTCGTCGAGGGCTCTACGGGTGCGGGTGTTGAACCCCGCCGCCCGGGCTACTCGCTTGTCGCCACCGGTGGTTCCTGATTGACCCCTCTCTTGCATGCAGAGGTAGTGTGTGTGGTAGCCATCATCCCGCCATGGATCGGCACAGCTCGCCGCCTGCACCCACCGTGCACGGACATGACAGTGTCGATCACACCTGGGGTTAGCTTTCCTCTAATTTGGAGCTGCGCATGGTGGTACTGGTGGGTGGACAATGGAAGTTAAAGCTGACGTCGCTCGACGGCGAGAGGCGGCCTGGCTATCCCTCTGTCGACGTCGCTTTAGTTTCTTTCGTTTCACCTGGAATGATTTGCCGATCTGCTGTGTCTGTCTGTCTCTCCGACTTAGCAAAAGCCTTGTCTCGTTGTGGGTCTGGATATGCACGGATTAGCACCTAGGCCTACTCTATGACCGCACAAACGTGTCGCCGATGTGTTGGCCACGCGCATGGTCGATCGTATGCTACGCAAAGCCATTCTATATCTCTATAAAATGGCCTTTATAGTTAGGTTCTCCATCAGTGTGTAAAAGGGGCTGATTATGGCTAGACCTACGTAAAGTGTAACATAAAGCAGAGGACATTGAGATCCACACGATCGGGACGCCGTCGCAGCTGCGTAGTAACTAAACACTCTCACAAAGTCGAGTTTGTGGTGTATCATTGCAGTCTTGCACATAATATACTTGGTCTTCATACCTTCACCACCGCGACCACTACCTGAAACCGACAAATTGCCGGCTTCTTACCGGGTCTGTCGGCATATATGGTTAGATGTAAAAAAAACATCAGCAATCGGAGGCCATCGACACTGAGGCTACTATGCCGACGGCTTCCTAGAACAGTCATCTACATACCATTAGTAGAAAACAGGGCTTTCATCTAAAGCTCCTGAGAGCTTTAGTTCTAGTTTAAAAACGAATCGGAACTAATGGGCCGCATTAGTCCCGGTTCAAACTGCGCGGGTCACGACAACCTCTAGTCCCGGTTCGTTAGAAACCTTTAGTCCCGGTTGGCACCTGGGGGAGGGGGTAGGGTGCGTGGGGAGAAAAAAACCTAGAACGGCACGGGACTAAAGGTTCTAAACGAATCAGGACTAGAGGTTGCCGTTCTAGGTCTACCCCCCCACCCCCACGTGGATCGCCTTTTTTTAACTTTGTAAAATACAAAAGAAAATGATAGAAAATTCAAAAAATAAAATATTTTGAGATTCCTGAATGTTCCGCAACCTACTATTAGGGGAATTAACAAATTTGAATTTCACCTTTTTTGCAAAAAAAAGTTTAGAAAAAGGTAAAATAGCATTAACTTTTGCATACGACGTCGGAAAAAATATATAATATATCAAAATGATCGTGGAAAAAAGTTACATACGAATTCACTAGGGTTCACTTGGTTAGCCAATTTTTAGATTTTCAAATTCCAAATGGAAATATGAAAGCAGAAAGATTTAGTTTTTGCCAGAAATTCAGGATTTTTTAAATTAAATTAATAATTGCTTCATGCATAAAATTACTATTACTTAACCATAAAGGTTAGCCAATTTTATATTTTCAAATTTTCAGGTTTTCAAAAAAAATTAAAAAATTAAAAATTATTGTTTATTCATTTATTCAAGATTATTATTAAATCATTACTTTTACTTATTAAAAGAATTATTTGGAATTCAAACAATAAAGAAGTGTGACATCGACCACCATGTTAATATGATTGATATAATACTAGTATCAATAACATGCACGCGAAGCACTTGGAAGCGGGACGGGAAGGAACTCAGAAGTTAAGAGTAAGTAATTTGCCTAGAGATTAAGTGTAGTTAGAGACTAAACTTGTCAAATAACCGAAATACTAGAAATTCTGAAAAAAATATAGAAAAAGGAGCGAAAAATAATTAGAATAAAGTTGGATAAAAAAATAGACGAAATATCCTTAGTCATGTTTGGTGTTACAAACCGGGACTAAATGCCATTCACTAGTTCCGGTTGCAAAACTAAGACTAAAGGTCCTTACCAACCGGGACTAAAGCCCATTTTTCTACTAGTATATACCAGCGGTTGGCAATTTTGAGCAAGTGCCAAGGGCCACCGTCTGCATAAGTAGAGCCGTCGGCAACAACTTCAGCCATGTGGCGTTGCCGAGTGGTCACCTGGCAGATGCCTGGCGGTGTTAGTTGTATGCAAATAGTCGTGATGGAGGCCATTGGCATATAACCTATGTCGATGGCGGCTGCTAACATGCTACATTTTTTTGGTTTCCCCCTTCTTATGCTTTTATTTCCTATGTTTAAATATTGTTCTCTTTTGATTTATGTGTTGCATGATACTTTTATTTCCTAGTAATTTCACTCATAAAATGACACAATACGAAGATTTTCATTTTTCTAGAATTTATTATACTCACATAAAATGATAGACCACGAAACTCCCAAGTTGGATCTAGAAGAGAGAATCCTTTGTAATCTTGGGTCCACATTGGTGTACATTTTCCTGTCACCTAATCAAACACAAATAAAGATAAAACTTCCATTGGGTTCCCCTCATTCAGAGAATTTTAGACGGGTAGACCGTGTGGCCTCCACGGGCTAGGGTATCGCCTGAAAACGCACTTCGGAAGGTCAAAATCCTGTGAAAACTTACATGTGCCTAACATATGTATGCCAGTGTGGTGGAAGGTTGAGAGGGCTAATATTTAGCTCAAAGGTGTGATCCACTTTATAGACATGTGTTGTCACTTAGGAAGGTTCTAGATTTATAACGAAAAATCCCACTGCGGGTCAACCAGATGGGAATCTTACGAGAACATGGCCTCAACCTTTGTTTTCCATGTCGGTGTTACCTTAAAAACATAAAGAAATCAAAATTACATTGGAAAAACTTCGTTCGGAAAACTTAAGAGGGACAAATCGTATGGGCCCAAAGGCTAGGGTTTCACCCAAAGCCACGCTTTGGACGGTCGAAATACACCCAAAACTTGGGTGTGTTCCTAAGTTATGTGTACAAGTATGGATAAAGATTGAGAGATCCAATATTTATCTCCTAGTTATTTCTCACTTCAGGTACATGCGTTGTCACTTAGGAAGGTTTTGCATTTGTAAGGGGAAACTCTCACGTCAGGTCAACCGGAGGTAACTTGTGAGATCTTGGGCTCAACCTTGGTTTTCATGCTCGTATGACCGAACCGAACACAAATAAAGAAAAATGCCATTTGTAGACTGATACGTCTCAAACGTATCTATAATTTCTTATGTTCCATGCTACTTTTTACGATGATACTTACATGTTTTATACACACTTTACATCGTTTTGATGCGTTTTCCGGAACTAACCTATTGACGAGATGCCGAAGGGCCAGTTGCTGTTTTCTGCTGTTTTTGGTTTCAGAAATCCTAGAAAGAAAATATTCCCGGAATCAGACGAAATCAACGCCCAACATCCTATTTTTCCCAGAAGCTTCCAGAGCACCGAAGAAGGGCCAGAGGGGAGCCAGGGGGGCCCCACCCCACAGGGCGGCGTGATCAAAGGGGGGGCGCGCCCCCCTAGTGTGTGGGCCCCCCGTGGCCCCTCCGACTCCGCCTCTTCGCCTATTTAGTCGTCCCTGACCTAAATCCTCGAACCCCTGGGACGAAACCAGAGAAAACCTTCCAGAGCCGCCGCCATCGCGGACCTCCAATTCAGGGGACAGAAGTCTCTGTTCCGGCGCCCTGCCGGGACGGGGAATTGCCCCCGGAGTCATCTCCACCGCCGTCTCCACCGCCATCTTCACCGCCATCGCTGTCTCCATGATGAGGAGGGAGTAATTCACCCCCGGGGCTGAGGGCTCCGCCGTAGCTATGTGGTTCATCTCTCTCTTTATGTGATCTAGTTGAATATTATCTATGTGCTACTCTAGTGATGTTATTAAAGTAGTTTATTCCTCCTGCACGGTGTAATGGTGACAGTGTGTGCATCGTGTAGTACTTGGCGTAGTCTATGATCATAATCTCTTGTAGGTTATGGAGTTAATTATTACTATGATAGTATTGATGTGTGATGGCGTGTATTTCACACGTTCGTTGGGAACCCCAAGAGGAAGGTATGATGCGCACAACAACAAGTTTTCCCTCAGAAAGAAACCAAGGTTTATCGAACCAGGAGGAGCCAAGAAGCACGTTGAAGGTTGATGGCGGCGGGATGTAGTGCGGCGCAACACCGGGGATTCCGGTGCCAACGTGGAACCTGCACAACACAACCAAAGTACTTTGCCCCAACGAAACGAGTGAGGTTGTCAATCTCACCGGCTTGCTGTAACAAAGGATTAACCGTATTGTGTGGAAGATGATTGTTTGCAAGAAAACAGTAAAGAACAAGTATTGCAGCAGATTTGTATTTCGAGTATAAAAGAATGGACCGGGGTCCACAGTTCACTAGAGGTGTCTCTCCCATAAGATAAAAGCATGTTGGGTGAACAAATTACGGTCGGGCAATTGACAAATAGAGAGGGCATAACAATGCACATACATGACATGATAAATATAGTGAGATTTAATTGGGCATTACGACAAAGTACATAGACCGCCATCCAACTGCATCTATGCCTAAAAAGTCCACCTTCGAGGTTATCATCCGAACCCCTTCCGGTATTAAGTTGCTAACAACGAGACAATTGCATTAAGTATTGCGCGTAATGTAATCAATAACTACATCCTCGGACATAGCATCAATGTTTTATCCCTAGTGGCAACGAGCACATCCATAACCTTAGGGGTTTCTGTCACTCCCCCAGATTCACGGAGACATGAACCCACTATCGAGCATAAATACTCCCTCTTGGAGTTACTAGCATCAACTTGGCCAGAGCCTCTACTAATAACGGAGAGCATGCAAGATCATAAACAATACATAGGTAATAACTTGATAATTAACATAACATGGTATTCTCTATCCATCGGATCCCGACAAACACAACATATAGCATTACAGATAGATGATCTTGATCATGTTAGGCAGCTCACAAGATCCAACAATGAAGCACAATGAGGATAAGACAACCATCTAGCTACTGCTATGGACCCATAGTCCAGGGGTGAACTACTCACTCATCACTCCGAAGGCGACCATGGCGGTGAAGAGTCCTCCGGGAGATGAATCCCCTCTCCGGCAGGGTGCCGGAGGAGATCTCCAGAATCCCCCGAGATGGGATTGGCGGCGTCGGCGTCTCAGTAAGGTTTTCCGTATCGTGGTTTTTCGCCTCAGGGGTTTCGCCACGGAGGCTTTAAGTAGGCGGAAGGGCAACGTGGGGGGCCACACGAGGGCCCCACACCACAGGTCGGCGCGGCCAAGACCTGGGCCGCGCCGCCCTATGGTGGCGGCCCCTCGTGGCCCCACTTCGACTCCTCTTCGGTCTTCGGAAGCTTCGTGGCAAAATAGGACCCCGGGTTTTGATTTCGTCCAATTCCGAGAATATTTCGTTACTAGGATTTCGAAACCAAAAACAGCAGAAAACAGACAAGCGGCTCTTCGGCATCTTGTTAATATGTTAGTTCCAGAAAATGCACGAATATGACATAAAGTGTGCATAAAACATGTAGGTATCATCAATAATATGGCATGGAACATAAGAAATTATCGATACGTCGGAGGCGTATCAATGTGATCTATGCCTCCTTCATAGTGTGATGGTGACAGTGTGCATGCTATGTTAGTTCTCGGTGTAATTGTGTTGATCTATCTTGCACTCTAAGGTTATTTAAACATGAATATCGAATATTGTGGAGCTTGTTAACTCCGGCATTGAGGGTTCGTGTAATCCTACACGATTAGTGGTGTTCATCATCCAACAAGAGGGTGTAGAGTGGTTCTATTATGTGATCATTGTTGAGAGTGTCCACTAGTGAAAGCAGGATCCCTGGGCCTTGCTTCCAAGCATCAAATCTCCGTTTGTTTACTGTTTTGTTGTATGTTTACTCGCTGCCATACTTTATTCAGATTGCTGTTACCACTCATATACATCCATACTACTTGTATTTCACTATCTCTTCGCTGAACTAGTGCACCTATACATCTGACAAGTGTATTTGGTGTGTTGGGGACACAAGAGACTTCTTGCTTTGTGATTGCAGGGTTGCTTGAGAGGGATATCTTTGACCTCTTCCTCCCTGAGTTCGATAAACCTTGGGTGATCCACTTAAGGGAAACTTGTTGTTGTTCTACAAACCTCTGCTCTTGGAGGCCCAACACTGTCTACAAGAATAGAAGCACCCGTAGACATCAAGCTATTTTCTGGCGCCGTTGCCGGGGAGGAAAGGTAAAAGGCACTCATACTCCGGTCCCAGGTAAAATACTTTTCTGTTGCCGTTGTGTGTGTGCTCGAAGCTATTTCCTTTAGATCCTGCAATTGCATCTTTTTTGTTTCTTGTTTACACTAGTTAGGCATAATGGACAACAATGAGCTTCTTATTCTATTTCCTGATTTAAGACATGGATGGTTTGATGCGAAAATTAAAAAACCTATGGAACATATTAGTATGAACGCTTTGAACACCATTGTTGCTAATGATATGGAAAATTCTAAGCTTGGGGAAGCTGGCTTTGATGAGCATGATATTTTTAGTCCCCCAAGCATTGAGGAGAAAATTTACTTTGATGATACTTTTCCTCCTATTTATGATGATTATAATGATAGTAGTCTTTTAGTTTCGCCTGTTATGGAGGATAAATTTGATTATGATTACAATATGCCTCCTATATTTGATGATGAGAATAATAATGATAGCTACTTTGTTGAATTTGCTCCCACTACAACTAATAAAATTAATTATGCTTATGTGGAGAGTAATAATTTTATGCATGAGACTCATGATAAGAATGCTTTATGTGATAGTTATATTGTTGAGTTTGCTCATGTTGCTACTGAAAGTTATTATGAGAGAGGAAAATATGGTTGTAGAAATTTTCATGTTACTAAAACACCTCTCTATGTGCTGAAATTTTTGAAGCTACACTTGTTCTATCTTCCTATGCCTGTTACTTTGCTCTTCATGAACTTGTTTATTTACAAGATTCCTTTTCATAGGAAGCATGTTAGGCTTAAATGTGTTTTGAATTTGCTTCTTGATGCTCTCTTTTGCTTCAACTCTTATTTCTTGCGAGTGCATCATTAAAATTGCTGAGCCCATCTTAATGGCTATAAAGAAAGAACTTCTTGGGAGATAACCCATGTGTTTATTTTGCTACAGTACTTTTGTTTTATATTTGAGTCTTGGAAGTTGTTACTACTGTAGCAACCTCTCCTTATCTTATTTTATTGCATTGTTGTGCCAAGTAAAGTCTTTGATAGTAGGGTTGATACTAGATTTGGATTACTTGCGCAGAAACAGATTTACGTCCGTCACGAATCTGGGCCTAATTCTCTGTAGGTAACTCAGAAAAATCTGCCAATTTACGTGCGTGATCCTCGGATATGTACGCAACTTTCATTCAATTTGGGCATTTTCATCTGAGCAAGTCTGGTGCCACTTTAAAATTCGTCTTTACGGACTGTTCTGTTTTGACAGATTCTGCCTTTTATTTCGCATTGCCTCTTTTACTGTGTTGGATGAATTTCTTTGTTCCATTGACTTCCAGTAGCTTTGGGCAATGTCCAGAAGTGTTAAGAATGATTGCGTTATCTCTGAACATGTGAATTTTTGATTATGCACTAACCCTCTAATGAGTTTGTTTTAAGTTTGGTGTGAAGGAAGTTTTCAAGGGTCAAGAGAGGAGGATGATATACTATGATCAAGAAGAGTGAAAAGTCTAAGCTTGGGGATGCCCCTGTGGTTCATCCCTGCATATTTCAAGAAGATCCAAGCATCTAAGCTTGGGGATGCCCAAGGCATCCCCTTCTTCATCGACAAATTATCAGGTTCTTTCTCTTGAAACTATATTTTTATTCGGTCACATCTTATGTACTTTACTTGGAGCGTCTGTTTGTTTTTGTTTTTGTTTTTGTTTGAATAAATGCTTGAGTGGGAGAGAGACACGCTCCTCTGGTTCATATGAACACATGTGTTCTTAGCTTTTAATGTTCATGGCGAAGGTTGAAAACTGCTTCGTTCATTGTTATATGGTTGGAAACGGGAAATGCTACATGTAGTAATTGATAAAATGTCTTGGATAATTTGATACTTGGCAATTGTTGTGCTCATGCTTAAGCTCTTGCATCATATACTTTGCACCCATTAATGAAGAAATACATAGAGCTTGCTAAAATTTGGTTTGCATAATTGGTCTCTCTAAAGTCTAGATAATTTCTAGTATTGAGTTTTGAACAACAAGGAAGACGGTGTAGAGTCTTATAATGTTTACAATATGTTTTTATGTAAGTTTTGCTGCACCGGTTCATCCTTGTGTTTGTTTCAAATAACCTTGCTAGCCTAAACCTTGTATCGAGAAGGAATACTTCTCATGCATCCAAAATCCTTGAGCCAACCACTATGCCATTTGAGTCCACCATACCTACCTACTACATGGTATTTCTCCGCCATTCCAAAGTAAATTGCTTGAGTGCTACCTTTAAAATTTCTATCCTTTACCTTTGCAATATATAGCTCATGGGAAAAATAGCTTAAAAACTATTGTGGTATTGAATATGTACTTATGCACTTTATCTCTTATTAAGTTGTTTGTTGTGCGATAACCATGTTCCTGGGGACGCCATCAACTACTCTTTGTTGAATATCATGTGAGTTGCTATGCATGTTCGTCTTGTCTGAAGTAAGGGCGGTTTTCACAATCAAATGGTTTGAGTATGCATATTGTTAGAGAAGAACATTGGGCCGCTAACTAAAGCCATGATTCATGGTGGAAGTTTCAGTTTGGACATAAAACCTCAATCTCTTATGAGAATATTATCTGTTGTTGAATGCTTAAGCATTAAAAGAGGAGTCCATTATCTGTTGTCTATGTTGTCCCGGTATGGGTGTCTAAGTTGAAGAATGATCAAAAGCGAGAAATCCAATGCGAACTTTCTCCTTAGACCCTTGTACAGGCGGCATAGAGGTACTCCTTTGTGACACTTGGTTGAAACATATGTTATGCAATGATAATCCGTGTTAACCCAAGCTAATTAGGACAAGGTGCGGGCACTATTAGTACATTATGCATGAGGCTTGCAACTTGTAAGATATAATTTACATAACACATATGCTTTATTACTACCGTTGACAAGATTGTTTCTTGTTTTCAAAACCAAAGCTCTAGCACAAATATAGCAATCAATGCTTCCCTCTGCGAAGGGCCTTTCTTTTACTTTTATGTTGAGTCAGTTCACCTATCTCTTTCCACCTCAAGAAGCAAACACTTGTGTGAACTGTGCATTGATTCCTACATACTTGCATATTGCACTTGAAAGCAACGGCTGAAACTTAATCTTCCTTTGTGTTGCTTCAATACCTTTACTTTGAATTATTGCTTTACGAGCTAACTCTTATGCAAGACTTATTGATGCTTGTCTTGAAGTACTATTCATGAAAAGTCTTTGCTTTATGATTCATTTGTTTACTCATGTCATTACCATTGCTTTGAATCGCTACATTCATTACATATGCTTTACAATTGTATTGATCAAGATTATGATAGCATGTCACTTAAGAAATTATCTTTGTTATCGTTTACCTACTCGAGGGCGAGTAGGAACTAAGCTTGGGGATGCTTGATACGTCTCAAACGTATCTATAATTTCTTATGTTGCATGCTACTTTTTATGATGATACTTACATGTTTTATACACACTTTACATCGTTTTGATGCGTTTTCCGGAACTAACCTATTGACGAGATGCCGAAGGGCCAGTTGCTGTTTTCTGCTGTTTTTGGTTTCAGAAATCCTAGAAAGGAAATATTCTCGGAATCGGACGAAATCAACGCCCAACATCCTATTTTTCCCGGAAGCTTCCAGAGCACCGAAGAAGGGCCAGAGGGGAGCCAGGGGGCCCCACCCCACAGGGCGGCGCGGCCAAAGGGGGGCGCGCCCCCTAGTGTGTGGGCCCCCCGTGGCCCCTCCGACTCCGCCTCTTCGCCTATTTAGTTGTCCCTGACCTAAATCCTCGACCCCCTGGGATGAAACCAGAGAAAACCTTCCAGAGCCGGCGCCATCGCGAAACTCCAATTCGGGGGACAGAAGTCTCTGTTCCGGCGCCCTGCCGGGACGGGGAATTGCCCCCGGAGTCATCTCCACCGCCGTCTCCACCGCCATCTTCACCGCCATCGCTGTCTCCATGATGAGGAGGGAGTAATTCACCCCGGGGCTGAGGGCTCCGTCGTAGCTATGTGGTTCATCTCTCTCTTTATGTGATCTAGTTGAATATTATCTATGTGCTACTCTAGTGATGTTATTAAAGTAGTTTATTCCTCCTGCACGGTGTAATGATGACAGTGTGTGCATCGTGTAGTACTTGGCGTAGTCTATGATCATAATCTCTTGTAGGTTATGGAGTTAATTATTACTATGATAGTATTGATGTGATCTATGCCTCCTTCATAGTGTGATGGTGACAGTGTGCATGCTATGTTAGTTCTCGGTGTAATTGTGTTGATCTATCTTGCACTCTAAGGTTATTTAAACATGAATATCGAATATTGTGGAGCTTGTTAACTCCGGCATTGAGGGTTCGTGTAATCCTACACAGTAAGTGGTGTTCATCATCCAACAAGAGGGTGTAGAGTGGTTCTATTATGTGATCATTGTTGAGAGTGTCCACTAGTGAAAGCAGGATCCCTGGGCCTTGCTTCCAAGCATCAAATCTCCGTTTGTTTACTGTTTTGTTGTATGTTTACTCGCTGCCATACTTTATTCAGATTGCTATTACCACTCATATACATCCATACTACTTGTATTTCACTATCTTTTCGCCGAACTAGTGCACCTATACATCTGACAAGTGTATTTGGTGTGTTGGGGACACAAGAGACTTCTTGCTTTGTGATTGCGGGGTTGCTTGAGAGGGATATCTTTGACCTCTTCCTCCCTGAGTTCGATAAACCTTGGGTGATCCACTTAAGGGAAACTTGCTGCTGTTCTACAAACCTCTGCTCTTGGAGGCCCAACACTGTCTACAAGAATAGAAGCACCCGTAGACATCATAGACCATCGTTCCGAGAATTTAAGAGGGATACATCGACCTCGCAGGGCCCACGACCTAGGGTTTCACCCTAAACCACGCTGCGGAGGGTTGGGATACCCCTAAAACATGCATGTATCCCAAATATATGTATGAAAGTGTAGTGGAATGTTGAGAGGTCCAGTATTTAGCTCCCGGGCTTGAACCACTTCATATAAATGCACTGCCAGTTAGGAAGGTTCTCGAGTTATATGGGGAAACTCACACATCGGTTCAAATGGTGGGAATCTTGCATGATCTTGGTCTTAACCATGGTTTTCCATGTTCCTATGACCAAACTAAACACAAATTAAGGAAAAAAAGTCCACTAGGAAGTGTCTTTCGAAGAATATCAGTGGGTAGACGATGTGGGGCCCAAGGTCTAGGGTTCCCTAAGATATGTATCTAGGTGTGGCAGAAGGTTGAGAGATCCAATATTTAACTCCTAGGTGTGAATCACTTCACAAACATGCACTGCAACTTAGGAAGGTTCTGGAGTTATTTAGGGAAACTCTCACTTCAGCTTAATCGGAGGGAACCTTGCCTGATCTTGGACTTAACCTTGGCTTTCCATGTTACTAAGACCAAACCAAACAAGAATAAACGAAAACGTCCATTAGGATATCACCGTTTAGAGAATTTTAGTGGGGTAGACCGTGCGTGGGCAACGGGTTAGGGTTTAGCACGAAACCCCGCTTCAGAGAGTCGAAATCCGCCAAAAACTTGTGTGTGTCCCTAAGGCATGTATATAGGTGTGGTGTAAGGTTGAGAGATCCAATATTTAACTCCCATGCGTGACTCACTTCACACACATGTGATGTTGCTTAGGAAGGTTCTGGACTTATAGGCGGAAACTCCTAGCACGGGTCAACCAGAGGGAATCTTGCGAGACCATGGGCTCGACCTTGGTTTTGCATGTTCGCTATGACCCGACAAAACACAAAAATATCCATTGGAAAAAAAATCGCTCGGAGAAGTTTAGAGGGATAGACAACACGGGGCCCGCGAGCTAGGATTTTGCCTGAAACCATGATTCACATGGTTGGAATCCACTCCCCTCCCTCGCAATAACAACGTGCGTGTGTCCTTAAGTTATGTATACAAGTGTAGTGGAAGGTTGAGAGATCTAATATTTAGCTCCCAGGTGTTACCAACTTCACACACTTGCGATGTCACTTAGGAAGATTTTGGGTATAAGAAACAACATTGGAAGGATTCTAATGCCAAGGTGGAGGAGATTGATGAGGTGGCGGTAATCCTATGAAGGACGGAATAGAAACATGGGCCCTTGAATATTCTAGATGGCATGATCCAGCCTACCACCACTCTCTCACACGTTCGATCTTGGAACACGAGCGGTAGTACGTATATCCCACCTCATGCATGGCCCAGTGGATCCAACAAGAACTACAAAGATGTAAGTTTTTTTTTCTCATTTTCATCATCTTTATGACTTGTGTTCCTTGTGGCTACGTTGATGAGATGCATTATGTCAATACTGTAGGCCTAGGTACGCGATGCCTAAAATAGGCTTGTTTAGGTTCATGCTTCTACCTCGCCCTGTGACACCAATTTTGGTAACTTACATCCAAATTCTTGCATCAAGCTCATCCCTAGACAATTTGCCATGCAAAAACTTAGGCATACCTAGGTGTGTATGCCGATAGCTATGCCCACGACATAGCGGAACACAAGGTAGCTGGTTACAACTCCCATGCTCTGAGTTATGCAGATGACAAAACCGTCGTCATACCCCACCAGGTATGTCGACGGCTATGCCCTCATCATAGAGAGCCACATGGCGGTGGTTGGGCACTCGCTGGCTCAGGATATGCCAGGGGTTTGGTCGTCGACATAGTCTAGGATGCCTTCAAACGGACGTCGCGGCGAGTTTTTCTGCCGATGGATACACTAAACCCTATGGATAGGCCCCTATGACGGGCCTGATATATGCTAACGGCCATATACAATGTGCTGATGGAGTAGTTGCCAAAGTCCCTATGTCGAGGGCCATAGTCGACATAGCTATATGCCGAGGGCTTTTTGCCTTATGCTGACGGCTCGGGGCCATGAGCACAGAGGTTGTTTCCTGTAGTGTGGGGATTATCATGTGTGGGGATTCTTAAGGTAGCATCTCACATTATGTGTCTAGTTGGGAGCCGGCGAGTGTTTCAGGGAGTATTCATAGAGGATGGAGGAATTATGACACATCGCCGCTTGGTGTGTGCACGCTGTCTAGTCGTGTGGCATATCGCACGTGATGAATGTGATCGATGTTTTGCAGCAGTGTTCTCAGGGAGTGGGGTCGACGACACATGTTGACTTCATTCTTGATTTGTGCTCTTTGAGCTCCGCGTTTAGTTTCCGGGGAGAAGTCCCTAGTTCAACTTTCATTGGTTGTAGCTGGCAATGGCTGCTCTCTAGTTGTGTTCTTGTTGAAGGTATTGTCTAGACACTGGATCTTCTCCAAGGTGAAAATTTAGGATCCGACCATGGTGGTTAGACCGTACGAAGATGACGTACTGTTACCTTCTTAGAGAACCTTTCTAGGTGTCGTCAATGGTGAGATGGTTTGTTCTGTGCTATTATGGTCGCTTTGGCGGGTTTTTTTTTTTGGGAAAATTTGTCACAAGACACCGTTATTTTTCGGTCTTTGCCGAAACACACTACCGAAACGTGTCTTTGCCCAATACCATCACAATTTCGCGGTACGTTTGCCAAAACACACCAAACGCCACAAACGGAAATATTAATTTATTTTATCGCGAAATTGCAAATTACCCAGAGTCAAACCGGTTTTCCTTCTAATCTTAAAACAGAAAACCAAACCACAATTGGTTTTCTTCCGTATACCTTAAGTCCAAGGGGACGAATTCCCGTATCGATCAACAACGAGCCCTATAGAGATCCAGGAACTGCCGTCCTCCATCACGCCGGCCGTCACCGGCGAGCACCCGTACCTCGTTCCAACAGATCTTCTCTCCCGGATCATCCCCATCTCTCGTCCGTACCATTGACGACCTGCCGCAGGGATACAAATGACGCGCTGCCATGGAGGGTTCTGCACCTGCGCCCTCACGCTGGACAAGGATCTGCTGGCGCCCATGGACAGCGAACAGGGCCTGGTTCCTGAATCTTAATTGAGCATATACAAGTGATTTAGTACTAGCTCACGTCTCGTAAGCAATTTGCCAAAATCTGCTATGTCCATCGAGTTGTTTATTGTATACCTTGGGTTTCATAAGCAATATCATGGAAACGGGTCTCATAATTAATCTGCATTCTTTCGGTTTATTCAGTGTATGTCAGTCTGCTGGAAACACACAGATGACCGGGCCAAAACTTTGAGGGGAAAAAACTTCACAGAAAAAACCAGTCTAAACCAGATGTGGGTGGTCATCCTAAGTAAAAAAGAAACAAGAATTTCCGTTTTAGACTATCCGATGTGTTTTGGCAAACGTACCGTAAAATTATAATGGTACTGGGCAAAGGCACATTCCGGTAGTGTGTTTCGGCAAAGACCGGAAAATAACGATGTTTTGTGGCAAATTTTCCTTTTTTTTTCTTCTATAACTCTCTTTTATGGCTTTGTACATTCTTTACTATGGGGACTAGCTCTTAACATTATTTTGTTGCACAAGTTAAGTGTAATTGTTTTTAATTAACTTTCTATGAATGTATATCCCTTTTATAAGAAAAGAAGTCCTCAGGTACATACACTTGCACATCAACATGGGAAATCACCTGCATCTTTCCCGAAAGCCACACCTAGCTATAGCTTAGACCTGCTCCTTTGCAATTCTTCCATGATAATTATGATCAGCCTGTCGACTTGTACGTGACCGTGCGGCCCTGCCCAACCGAGGCGCCTTTCACAGCAGCACCCTGTGCGCGCGCGTTCGTGCGCGCAGACATGACCCTAGCACCCACCCACCACGAGCTGGTTCATGTCACCCCTAATCAGGTAACCATGGACCCGTCCAGCCACCTCTACGCGGCTAGAACGCGTGCAGGTCCTCTTCCAGGCAAACGATCCAGAGCTAGCGAGCTTCGACGGCGATCCAACGGCCGAAAGATTGTGTGTCCGCGGGGCGGGTCGGGGGCTTTGCAGGCAGGATAGGGCAAGTCTGATGGGAGTTGCCGGACGCGAATCTCACCTGGGTACCACGAAAAGGAAGACACCGATATCTTTGGAGGCCAGGCGTTCGGCCATCGCCTTTCCCATGTTTTTCCACGCAGACATTATTGATATCGCGTAGGCCATTGGCACCGTCGTGATCGAGCCTGAGTTAGTTCGATCAGAGACTCATATTAGCTGAGAGCAGCAAACCAGGTTTAGCCCAGTCGAAATCGTCCGATGACAAAGCCCGCCGGGGACCTTCGAGTGGGTGCCTTGGCTCGGCGCGTGTGTTGCCCGGGTGTCGTTTAGGCAGCGAAGTGGACTCCTCTGCTTCGACCAGGGACGGAGCTGCCTTGTAGCAGATGATCCCAATAAAAAATGCAAAATCTAGGTGGTGGCGCCTCCTCGAGGCAGTTCTCGGGCGGATCGAACATGCCCATTGTTAGAGCATCTTCACCGGTAGCTCCTAAATAGGCATCGGTAGGCGCGCCAGCATTTTCGTTTGAGACGTCGGCACAACATCCTCCATTTGGAGGAGCGGCTCCCGCACCGGCACCCCCAAACAGAAGGCCTTGATAGATTTTGAAATTTAAATACAAATTTGCAACACGATATTCATACGTAGTTCGAACGAAATTTGTACAAATTTAACGAGAATTTAAACTAAAATACTAAAAATAAATATCTAGTGGCGCGGGGAGTCGAAGGCGCTGAAGTCCAGGTCGTCGCCGCTGGACGTCCCGAAGGACCAGCTGTCGGCGTCGTCGGCCTCCTCCTCGTCGGCCTTCCCCTCCTTTGGCGCCGGCAGCTCGGATGGTCCGGCGAGGTCGACGTAGTTAGCGTCGTGGTCCCTAACGGACCACACCGCCGCCTGCCGCGGGTCGATCGCGATGTGGCGATAGTCTTCGTCGAAGGAGCGGCCGAGGATGAAGTTCTGGCCGGGGAACTCTTCCTCGTCGCCGTCGCCACGGAGGGTTGCATGCGCCTCGGCCTCCTTCTCCCACCATGTCTTCTTCGCCGGCGGAAGTGGTGGCGAGGCGTCCTCCTCCTTGACGCGGGAGCGGCGGCCCGGCCCCATCGTCCGACGAACCGGAGGAGAGGAGGCGCGCCGCGCCGCGTCGTCGCGGATGACGACGCCTCCGGAAGGAGGCGGGGCGCGGCCGAGCGCGTGTGCCCGACGGCAGACGATCCAGTGCGGGAGGTTCCGGACGCCGCGGTCCGTGTCGGCACGCCCTGCGTGGTAGGCGTCGGCGCCATGGTCGCCGCCTGCGGGAAGTAGACCGGCTCCCGTTGCCCGCGGAAGCGTGGACGGTAGCCGTACTCGCGGAGCATGGCGTCGACGTCGCGGCCGTACCACTAGGCACGGCGGCCGACGGTGTTGAAGCGGCCGCCCGATGGATTGTTTGTCCGCGTGAGCTCCACGGCGCGCTCGCCGCCGAAGCGCTGTTCCCAGTTCAGGCTGTCGAGGGCATTCTGCGGGAGGCTCCTCTCCTCCGGCGTCATCTCGGACCGCCGTTGCCTAGCGAGGGTCAGCGTTTGTGGTCCTCGCGGCGGCGGTGGCGGTGGCGGCATGGCGAAGCCTCCGTTCGAGACGTGCCAGCCGTGCGGCAGCTTGTACTGCACTGGCACGGGGATGCGGTGCCAGTACAACACGGCGGCCTCGTCGTACGACAGCTGCGTCGAGCGGAGGATGCCGCCGCCGCTGCCGCCGGCCTGGTCGTTGTGCGCCATCGCATTCGCGTGCAGGTGGTGGTTCTCGCGGAGGTTGAGGACGACGACGGCTAGGGATGACGGCGGCGGGGAAAAGAGAGGAGTGCACGCTGTTGTGGTTTTAAGGAAGGCGGCGGACGCGCATTGAAGGCGCATGGGTAAGGTAGGTGCACGCCGCGTGGCCAGTCACCGCCCTCGTCGTTTTGGTTTCCGTGCGGGAGGCCATTAACGCCGATGACCAACCTCCCCGCGTCGTTTCCGATGCAAACCGCCGCGCCCCCTCGCTGACAAGGCGCCCCCACCCGCGAAAATCGTCGTTCCGCGAGGCGCCGGCGCGCCCGATTCGCGCTCTTGGCGAAGGGGCCGGCACGGGGTTGCCATCGATTCTATTGGGCTCCAAAATTGGCCGGCGCCGTTTGGGGCGCGCTGGTGCGAGCCCATTTTCGCCCCCGGCTCCCAAATTGCTATCGGGGCCGCCGGTGGAGATGCTCTCATAGCGCTCAACATCGAGGTGGAGCTGGTGGCCCTGCCGGTGCCATGTGCGAGGATTTGTTGTTGGCGACGGTGCCAATGAGTGTCTTTACTACAGACTGTGAGTCTCGGCAGCATGGTGTAGCTTTTGGTGCGTGTGCATGAGGTACATGCTAGGGTTTGCTTTTTTTTATAAAGGGAATATATTAATATCAAGAAGATACCAAATACACCCAGCCTCTGCAACAACGCACCACCCTAATGGCACTACGGATGCACACGGCCAATAAAAGGAAAAGAAAACTAAGAAACAAAAGTCCCGCTACAGTATCTCGGGCCTAACAACAACAATACATCCACCGCCAAGACAACACCTGAATTACAGACTCTCCAAAAAACGACACCTCCAAGAAGGGAACAGTGCTCAAACACCGTCGTCGCCCGATCAAAGATCTTAGGTTTTCACCCTGAAGATAGTCCCCGCTCTCAAAACAATGCCTCCACCAAGGCCATTGCCATGCACAGCCAGTTAAGGCCAGACCTTGGGTTTTCACCGTGAAAGGTAGGACTCTGCACTTCACCTGTGTTGTCGCCCCCACTTTCATACCGCTGCTGTGAAGCCCGGAACACCAAGCAAGTCTCTCAACAGCGCGGAGACTTCAACCTCCCTTAGCTAGTCCTCCCCTCCGGCCTTCATGAAATTCTCTTCTTTCGACTTTCATCATGGATCCATAGTCACTTGATGTCAACACAGAAAAAGAGCTTCGCGCCGCTCCCTCTAGAACCAATCGGTCGAAATAAAAGCATAGGTGCGCACGACCGAATACCTCCGATCCAGCACACTCCAGGCAAAACACTGTTGCACTCGCCGGCGGAACCTTCCGGAACTCAACCCACCGGCCAGATCACGAGTCCAGGCCTCAGTAGGTCCTCCTCTTCACGCAAGAGAGGCCCTAGGACCGCCGCCTTTATACAGGTCGGACCCCCACATCGGCGACCATCCCGGGCTGGCCAATCCAACCCTCCACCGGCGACACCATCTCCGGCTTCCAAGCTCCTCCATCTCGCCACCGGATCGCGGTGATAGATCAAAAGATCCACCACCACCAATCGCAGGCCGACCCTCTCCGGCGTAGAAGAGAGCCACCTCCTCCGTCGAACCCAAGGCTGCTGCCCCGGGCGCCCTCGTGACGCGGAAGAAGCCCGAGGTCTCCTCCACGCACCGATGAGAGGCGGGGGGGATGGCATGGCGCAGACCGAGGGCCTGGCCGCCGCCCACCACCAGCCCCTGCCGGTGTGCTGCGGATGGAAGCCTACGGGAGGGGAGGGGGACCGCAGCGCAAGAGACACCACCGCCCATCACCAACCACGCCGGCCGCCGCCACGTGCGTCGAGGAGGGGAGAGCCCGTCCAACGTCCCTCACGTCGGCGAGGAAAGGCCCCCGCCGCCGCCATGCCCCATGGGTCTTTGCCCCGACGGCGCTACCGGCGGCGGCGGGTTTGCTAGAATTGATGCGTGCTTCTGGTTCATCATAGGTGACTCATAGATGACTCCGATACCTATTTGATGGGGATTTGTTCGTATTTTAGGGCATATAAGACCCTGATGGAATAATGTCCCACAATTGTCGGGTTTGTAGGTGTTGGCGGGTGATTTCATATTATTTTCATTTTTTTGATAAAGGGAATATATTAATATCAAAAGATACCAATTACATCCAGCCTCTGCAACAACGCCCCACCCTAGTGGCAGAACGGATGCACACAGCCAAAAAAAAAGAGTAAAGAAAACTAAGAAATAAAAGTCCCGCTACAACATTCTAGACCTAGCAACAACAATACAGCCATCACCGTGACAACACCCGAAATACAGACTCTCTAAAAGCGACGCCTCCAAGAAAAAAACAGTGCACCAGCGCCGTCGTCGCCCGACCAAAGGTCTTAGGTTTTCACCCTGAAGATAGTCCCCACTCTCAAAACAATGCCTCCAACAAGGTCATTGCCAGGCACAACCAGTTCAGACCTTGAGTTTTCACCCTGAAAGGTAAGACTTCAAACTTTACATGTGCTGTCGCCCCGCCTTACATACCACTGCTGCGAAGTCCGGAACACCAAGCAAGCCCCACAAAAGTGCAAAGACTTGAACCTCCATTAGCCAATCCTCCAATCCAGCCTTCATGATATTCTCTTCTTCTAACTTCACCATGGATCATCTGTCACTTGGTGTCAACGCAGAAAAGAGCTTCACGCCGCTCCCTCCAGAACCAAACGGTCGGAATAAAAGCATGAGTGCGCACGACCGAATACCACCGATCCAGCAAACTCCAGGCAATAGAAGCACGGTTACATTCACCGGCGCCGCCTTCCGGAACTGAACACTCCGGCCAGATCGTGCAGGGCAAGCCTCCGGCAAGTCTTCATCTTTGCCCAAGAGAGACTCTAGGACCGCCGCCTTTATTCAGGTCTAGCCCCCACGTCGCCAACCATCCCAGGCTGGCCAAGGTCGCCGCTGGAGCCACCAAGCGCATATCGCGTAGTCCGAAGACACCGCTCACGCTGGCTCCCCCATGCCGACCGACCACCACGGCTGCCATATCCACGCAGCACGCCGGAGCCGAAGCTCCACGCGCCGCCAACGTGCCCTGACGTCGCGACCCGCACAGGCCCGCAAAGGCCCGAATCGTACCCTGCTGCCATGGACGGCTACAACTACCGGGAACCCGTCGACGCTGCAGCCACGTCCACCTGCCGTCCGCCTGCGCCACCAAACCCCACCGCGCCGTTGGAAACCACCGCCGCCGCCCAGGCCGAAGTCCCGCACGACCGCCGCTGCCAGGCCAATGGCACAGGAGAAGCCCCCCCCCCCCCCCCCGCCCCCGTCATATTATTTTCATGTATATTCTTGTCAGACCTTCGTTAAATAAAATTAAAAATAAATGTTGTATGTATCTTTTCAATTCAGAGTTCGTGGTCTCAACCTCCTTATCAAAACATAAAAAACTGCTCTGGCCAAACTAACCAACAGTTCAGCACCATGCACGAACGTTACTGATGCAGCACTGGTATGATTGTCCAGACTGTGTTATTATGGATAACTAATTACCCACGCCAGTGCGTGGATCTGACATGTTCAACCGAGACGTGCTAGCTGATCGGTAAATATCTGCTAGCTAACGTACAAAATGGAAGACGGCGACGGCATTGTTACCTTGTACTCGGTGACGGCATGATGGTATGTGTCGGATTGTCTGGATCTTTGCTAACTAGAGAGGTAGTGAATTATTCGCGAAAGCAGAGGAAACACCAAGCGAAACCGGACGTCCATCTTCTTTTCCTGCGATCATGACCTGCTTTTCCTTGGCTTCACTCTGTCTGTGTGTGCGTTCAGGATCCAAAGAGCGCACGGGGATAAGATCGCACGGTCTTTCAAACACGACGGCCTCGTGCGTAGACCGGACAAGCGGATTAGCTGCGCTAGCAAACTACGAGATGGTGGTACTCATGGCGACATGAATCTCGGATCGAATCTGGTTGAGCTCGACCTCTCCCGTAACTCCCGGAGCCTTGATTCTTTGTTTTTTTGCGTAGCTGCAAGTTTTACCTGACCCCGAGCCATGAGAGTGGTGTTTGTTCTGTGTTCTCGAAGTTATTAGGTTTCGTTGCATTCCAATTTGTTTTAGATTCCTAAAACTTAATGATTTTCTTTTGCGAAAGAAAACATAATAAAACCTGGCAACACTGATCTCAAAAAACATGAAGCATGCTGAATCAGCATGCACGGGATATTTGCATTTTTCTTCAAGCCATCAGACTTTTCAACCTGCGCCGTGCAGGAATTTTGTTAACGGTGTAGCGAACTTCATATTCTAATGTAAATTGCTTGACGATGATCTACTGCATCCCTTTTCTAAATTTTAGTCTTGCATAATATATCTTTATTTTCTAAACTAAAAGATGTTGATCTCGGAGCTGTCAGCTGTATGTCCATGTTTAACCATGCCCAACTACTAGATGTATAGTGTACATGCCAAGCAAAAAGCAACTTCACAAGCTATCTATTTCAAGATGATCACGATTGTTGGGAAAGATTCTCATAAAAAAAGTTTGAGTTACAAAGATTCTCCATATATAAAAGCTGAAGTTGTAATACCAAGCAACTTCAGAAGCTATCTATTTCAAGACGGACCTCGGTTCGATTGGCATGGATTGGTTCTATGTTGAGGAATTCGATGAGATCAACATCATGGATCTGGCCAGTTAGAGCATTTCTAACCGAAGTCCTTTCCGCGGCCGGATGAGCAAATTTGCTTCTCTATCGGTCGATAGTGGCTCTAACCGAAGCCGCAAATATGGTTAGAGGAGCAAATATATGATAGTGACTCCTACAATCTTTCCCCACTCTTTCAAATATGCTCGGCTGCGAACTAGACTCCTAAAATTTTCCCTCCCGCCTCGCTACCGACCCTCCTGCCAAAAATCGTCGCCAGTCGTCGCGGGCGTAAGGATTCTCCCCTCCCGCCCAAAACCACCGCCAGTCATCGCCAGCTAGGTGGAATAAGCTCAAAATGTTAGAGGAGGAGAAGTGGTGTTCCAAGTTGGTAGCGGAGGAGCGAAGGATTGGACTTGAAGAAGAAAAGATGACGAAAGAGAAGAAGATATAAGAGGAGCGGCTAGCACTTGAGAGGGAGAAGCTGGCCAAGGAGAGGGAGGATGCTGATCGCAACATCATGTTCATGAACCCAAGCACATTGGATGACAAAGCTAGCGCATATGGGAACATTGCTCGTGCGAGGATCTTGGCCTGAGAGAGTGTTGGTGGTGGTGGTGATGGTGGTGGTAGTGATGGTGGCCGAGGTGCTCTTTGGGTGGTCGAGATGGTGGAAGAGGTGGTCGAGATGGTGAAGGTCTCACTTTTGGAGCTAACTTGCTCAATTTAATGTATTTTGGATTATATTTATGCATGTTTATATTATGGATATGTGCCATGTGGTGTGGAGATCTAAAAATGATGATGAAAAATTTTTATTCCTCCAAATTTTTGGGGATTGAATCCGGTGGCCGAAGTTTAGAGGATAAAAAATATAGGAGTCTACTTTAAGGATTCGTTTTGTCCTCTAAATTATTGGGGTTGGGTTAGAGATGCTCTTAGAACTGTCTCTCTGGACGACTATCCTCCCGACACCTAGCAAAACTAATGTGTGTTCCCGGGGACAAAATATTAGGCTGCAGGAGGTCAGAAATATTGTTCTCTAGAACCCAACCGACAGTTAGATAGAAAGGACGAAACAACAAGAATAACTCACTCAAATAAAAAAAATGAAACAATGTCTAGGAGGAACTAGAACACTATTGATATAGTAGAAGCGGGACTTGGCGTGACAATTCCAGTAACTCATCCCTCACAGGACTTAGGGTGCGCCACTGCGACCTCAACCACTCGCCTAAGCCCATGTCATCTAACTCACTCAAATATATAAGAGGCCCTAGCACCGTTAGCTAGTGGATGGTTTTTTGAGTTGATGAGAAAATTAGTGGCAGCTTGCCAACTGCAGAAGTTCCACGTTCTCTTTATCCAAGTGAAATAACACACCGTAATCGGTTAGCTTCCAGATTTTGCTTTCCAAAAGATGCTGCCGTTGCTTGAGCTTTCCTTCAAAACTAGATTGCCGGAACAAGATCATGCATGTTTAACCACAGCTCTGTTTTGAAAAGATGGCCTGATCATGTATGATTACTCAGTAGAGTAACTGGTCCATGTTACAGTGTTGCTCATTCGAGCCACACACTATACTTTACACCCCATTTCCCCTTTCTTTCACCAATTCACTGACCTCAAATGGCTGTCACTGTTATCCAACCACCATCTCTCCAAAATGGCTTCAGCACCTGCTGCTAGTGATGGTACAAAGCGGCCCTGCACCTCGTGGCCTTTTATATTTGATCGCAAAAACAAATGGTCAGTCTCGATGGACGCCCTTTTGGAGGCAATGCTGGGACCCGCACATTCTTTTGAAAAGCTGGCTCAATTATAAAACATTACATGATGTCCATCAAGACCTTTGGTAATCTCAACCTCAATCTCAATCTCAATCTCATGTAATGTGTGTGCAAGCTCTGCCCCTCTCCCTGGCATCTGCATATCCAAGAAGCACAAAAGGCAATTTGAGTGTGGCTCCCACACATTTCCAGGCATACTATAAATTCACCCCACTGCCCTATTGGTTTCTTTCACAAGCCATTCCTGCCTCCATTAGTCCATTTCATAGCGCAAGCAAGCATGTACCCAGCTGAGCTTGCCAGTTTTCCATACTTATCATCTGCAACTAGTGCAACTAATTCTTTCAAGCCTCATTACCAGGTAGCTCCAGATGACTTCCTCTTCCAGTACAACGACAGCAACAACCTCCTGGTTCCTCAGACCACATCCTCCTACTACCAGCAGCAGGTTGCCCACCTGGTCCATGAAGCTGGTCTTCTTCCGTTCGGAAACAAATCAAACTCAGACGACGAGTCAGAGGACTACCAGCAGCACAGCCTCGCGGAGGAGCGACGGAAGAGGAGGATGATCTCCAACAGGGAGTCCGCGCGGCGGTCGCGCATGAGGAAGCAGAAGCAGCTGAGCGAGCTCTGGGCGCAGGTCGTGCACCTCCGCAGCGCCAACCGTCAGCTCCTCGATCAGCTGAACCATGTCATCAGGGACTGCGATCGCGTGCTCCGTGACAACGCTGACCTGAGAGACGAGCAGGCCAGACTGCAGAAGCAGCTTGAGGAGCTCCCTGTAGCTGTAGAGAACACAGAAGAGGGTAATGTCATGGGTCCTAGCACATGAGCTGCTGCCCAGGATCAGAAGATTATTAGATGTTATAATATGAGAAACTAAACTTCATTTTAGTCTATGGGTACCATTTTTGCACCTTCGCTCGATGCCATGACACCGATGTTAGCATGTATTGGTTTAGACAAGCTGGTGCTATTCACATGTACTTCACCCGTACGTGCCGAAATATAAGACCTTTTAGCAAGCTAAAACAGCTTCTCAAAAAGAAAATGTTGGTGCTGACAGGTGAGTTCTATTATAGTATTACACAAAGTTAAGATCATCTGTTATAGTATTAACACAAAGAAAGGATAAAGTTATAATGAACCTTACAAAATTAACTATATATTTGAAAGGTCACCGTTGAATAGTCCTACAACAAAGTTTTTATAACAACCAAAATAAATTCATAAGTAGGGTGTGTAACTAGATAGGGATAAGCTCGCTGAATCCATTGCTCTTCTCTTTGAATAAACAATTAAGAAACTTTTTTCCTAACTTGCTTGAGCCTATGCAAAATTATTTTAATACACAAATGAAACCTAACCAATAAACTCCATGTAAGAAACCTACAAACAGGGAGCACCGTACTCTTTATGGGTGCCGTTCTAAGTGTGCTTGGATACAAGTTCGTTGATGTGCTTGGAGAAACTAAACTTCATTTTAGTCGATGGGTACCATTTTTGCACCTTCCCTCTATGTCATGACACCAATGTTAGCATGTATTGGTTTAGACAAACTGATATTGTTCGCATGTCGGCATGTACTTCACCGGTGCCAAAATATAAGACCATTTAATAAGCTAAAATAGCTTCCCAAAACGTCTTTCTATTGTGCGATGGAGGGAGTAGTATTTTGAAAAAGAAAATGTTGGTGCTGACTAGTGAGGTTTATTATAGTATTACCCAAAAGTAAGGTCGTCTGTAATAGTATTAACACAAAGAAAGGATAAAGTTGCAATGAACCTTACAAAATTAACTGTATTTGAAAGATCACAGTTGAATGGTCCTACAATAAAGTTTTTACAACAACAAAACTAGATAGTTACAACATAAGCTGTTGAATACATTGCTCCTTTTTTTACAAACAATCAAGAAACTTTTCCGTAGCCGTGAACACATCCCCCCGCACCGCTCTCCTACCTCTACAGTAACCTTGAGAGGCCTCCGCCGTTGACCGGGCCGCCGACGGCCTCTCCGCCAGGCTAGCTAGCCGGAGTATTGGTCTGGAGCAGGTGCCAGAGTAGATTAGGGTGTAGATTTGTAGGTTTCTTTGGTTTTTGGGCTTCATGCCTGCGTCTGGGCGTATGCCCCGTAGATGGAGCGCCGCCGTTGATCTTCTCCGCCAGATCTCCGGCGTCCTAGGGGTGCTTCTCCCTCTGCTTCAGCTCCGATGGTCGGAGCCATGGGCGGAGCGGTGCAGCACCAGCTCCTCCAGCAATAAGGCGTTTCTGGGCCCTCTTCTGCTCCAGAGAAGCTGCCGAGCTGGTGGATCTTTCGACCATGGAGGCTTTGAGAGATTCAACGGCGAGGGAGCAGGTTGGAATGTTGGATCTCCGTTTACCACTCGGCAGGCCTTGGTGGCAAGGGAGTTGGTAGGCAGTGCTCCTCAGCTCTAGTTCTAGCTAGGAGGCTGGCTCGCCATCGCGGGTCGATGATGAACAGCTCGGAAGGGTAGTGGCTCTTGGCCTATCACGGTGGTGAGGAGGAGGCTGCTGCTCAGCTGGATCTGCTCTTCTTCAACCAGCATCGGCTTCTTCTGCGGTCCTTCTTCATCAAGCTCAACAACGTGGATGGCCTGCTCGCCTCCACGATCTTCGGCCGGCATGGCGGCTTCACTACTACCTCCAGATCGGAGGCTTCCTAAATAAAACTTAAACTTAACTCTAATCTACTGGTCGTCGGTTGGGGCGCGCGATGGGCTGCCTCGTCCTCATTCTTCGCATTTGCCGCCTACGTCCTTGCCCACCTCTCGGCCCTTGCTTCGCGCATCTGGCGGTGGAGAATGGCGTCCGGCGTCGCAGGAGCTTGCCGGCGGCGCTATGCCCGCGCTGCCAGCCTTTGCCGAGAAGACTCGTTTTCGGCGTGCCTCGCTTGCTCGCGAGCGAACGCCTCGTAGTGGCGATGAGCGTTCAGCTCGATGAGCTTCTGTCGCTCTGCCTCCATGAGGAGGCGTCCCGCCTCCTCCATGGCCGCTCGCTGGCGCGAGATCTCGAGGACATGCTCGAGGTTCGCGTCGTTGACGAACTCCAGCTCCTCCTCCTTCAACCTTCGGAAGCGCTACGCGTTCAACGACGCCAGGATCGTCGCTTGCTCCGGGTCGGCGGGGGCCTGCGGCTGCTCGCCCCACTGCGCCGCCTCCTCCGCCGCCTTAGGTTCCGCGTTTGCGACGTAGGCCTCATGCACACCGCGAACCATGGGTCCACTGCATCATCGGAGCTATAGTCCACGTCGGGCTCCGGCTGCGGTGGTGGTGGAGGCGCCACAGGCAGCGCACAGCCGTTGAGGCCAAGCATGGAGTACGTCGTCTTAAGACGGCCCGACATTTTTGAGATGGAGAGGAGAGACTGGCGTGGAGGTGGTGGTGGAGATGAGAGGATGGCACCGCGGCGGTGGACGGCGTACATACTAAATAGGGGTGCCAACTACCCACATTTACAACGGCGTAGCCGAGTGGACGTCGCGTGGCCAGTCGTTGCCCTCATCGCTGATACGTCCAATTTGCATCACTATTTTATATCATAATTTGCTGTTATTCATTGATATATTTCATATTGGGACACAATACTTATGTTATTTCATCTATTTTGCATGTTTCATGATTATTTGGAGATCGAGCACCGGAGCCGGGATTCTCGCTGGAAAAAGCACCGTCAGGATGCGATATTTCGGAAGATCAATTGTGGAAGGAAGTTTTACGGAAACTCCTATTTTTCCGGATGACGGAGGAAGCCGGAAGGGGAGCCAGCTGGACCCGGGGTGGGCCCACACCATAGGGTGGCGCGGCCCATGGCTCCGGCCGCGCCACCATGTGGTGTGGAGGCCCCTCGGCCCCTTTCGCCTCCTTTTCTTCGCGAAACCCTTCGTCCCGAAGACCTAAGCCACGAGAGGAATCCTCACGAAGGGTTACAGCCGCCTCGCGGGGCGGAGAACACCGGAGAGAAAAGAGCTCTCCGGCGGGCGGGAATCCGCCGGGAAATTCCCTCCCGGAGGGGGAAATCGACGCCATCGTCACCGCCATCGAGCTGGACATCATCTCCATCACCATCATCATCATCTCCACCATCATCACCGCCATCTCCTCCGCAGCACCTCGTCACCGCTGTAGCAATTTGGGTTTGATCTTGATTGTTTGATAGGGGAAACTCTCCCGGTACTGATTTCTACTTGTTGTTTATGCTATTGAGTGAAACCATTGAACCAAGGTCTATGTTCAGATTGTTATTCATCATCATATCACCTCTGATCATGTTCCATATGATGTCTCGTGAGTAGTTCGTTTAGTTCTTGAGGACATGGGTGAAGTCTAAATGTTAGTAGTGAACTATGGTTGAGTAATATTCAATGTTATGATATTTAAGTTGTGGTGTTATTCTTCTAGTGGTGTCGTGTGAACGTCGACTACACGATACTTCACCATTTATGGGCCTAGGGGAATGCATCTTGTACTCGTTTGCCAATTGCGGGGTTGCCGGAGTGACGAAACCTAAACCCCGTTGGTATATCGATGCAGGAGGGATCGCGAGGATCTCGCAGTTTAAGGCTGTGGTTAGATTTATCTTAATTACTTTCTTGTAGTTGCGGATGCTTGCAAGGGGTATAATCACAAGTATGTATTAGTCCTAGGAAGGGCGGTACATTAGCACAGGTTCACCCACACAACACTTATCAAAACAATGAAGATTAATCAGTCGTATGTAGCGAAAGCACTAGACTAAAATCCCGTGTGTCCTCGAGAACGTTTGGTCATTATAAGTGAACAAAACGGCTTGTCCTTTGTGCTAAAAAGGATTGGGCCACTCGCTGCAATTATTTCTCTCGCATTTTACTTACTCGTACTTTATTCATCTTTTACATCAAAACCCCCTGAATACTTGTCTGTGAGCATTTACAGTGAATCCTTCATCAAAACTGCCTGTCAATACCTTCCGCTCCTCGCTGGGATCGACATTCTTACTTATCGAAGATACTACGATACACCCCCTATACTTGTGGGTCATCAAGACTATTTTCTGGCGCCGTTGCCGGGGAGTGAAGCGCTATTGGTAAGTGGAATTGGTAAGGAAAACTTTTACTGTTTGTGCTGATTTTATTTCTGCCTGCTGCTATAAGTCATTATGGAGGGATCTTCTCTTCAATTTCTATTTGGGAAATCTACTACTACTGCAACGGTAGTGGATGAGGCGCCAGGTAAGGAAGTAATACCATATAAAATACCTACGAAAATTATTGAACATGTTATGGATAACCGCTATGAAGGGGATGGAACTGTCCATCCTGGTGATCATTTACTGTTTTTGCATGAATTATGCGGGTTATTCAAATGTGCAGGTATTGCTATGAATGAAGTTAGGAAGAAACTATTCTCTATATCGCTGTCCGGTAAAGCGGCGCATTGGTATAAATTGTCTGAAGAATGGTGATTCTCTTGATCGGGAGGACATTGTGCCTTTATTCTATTCCAAATTTTATCCTCCAAGTGAAATTCACAAAGATCGGAACCGCATATATAATTTCTGGCCTCATGATGGAGAGAGTATTGCCCAAGCTTGGGGGAGATTGAAGTCTTTAATGCTCAAATGCCCCATTCATGAGCTTCCTGGTAATATTATTATTGATAATTTCTATGCAAGACTTTCTTTTCAAGACAAGACCTTGCTGGATACTTCTTGTTCTGGATCATTTACATGCAACAAAGAAGAGTTTAAAAGGGACCTTCTTGATCGGATCCAAGAAAATACTGAAGGATGGGAGAACGACAAAGATAAAGAATCAGGTATAATTTATGATTATAAATGCATTGAAGCTTTTATGGATACTGATACATTTCGTAATATGAGTGCTACATATGGCCTTGATTCTCAAGTTGCTGCAAACCTTTATAAAGCTTTTGCCTCTCATTATGAATTGCCTAAGAAGAATTTTGATAAGTATCATGAACCATATAAAGATAAAGTTGATTCATCTATTAATAAGTGTGTTGTAATTGAAACTGCTGATCGTGTTATTCCTGAAGCTTATATTGAAAAAACTCCTTTTCCTGCTAAAATGAAAGAGTACTCTGTTATAAATAGTGCGGTTCATAAAAGTGAAAAGAAACCTAGAGAACCTGAAGAACAAATAGAAGTTGAACCTGCTGTTGCAATAGTTAAAGATCTTGTGACTGAAAATGTTGAGGATGGTCATATTATTTTCTGTGAAGATGCTTCTAATATTGTTTCACATCCTAATAAACCCAAACAAGCTAGTGTTCCTATGCTATCTGTTAAAATTGGTGATCATTGCTATTATGGTTTATGTGATATTGGTGCAAGCGTTAGTGCTATACCTTATGAGCTTTACACGGAGATTATGCACGAAATTGATTCTTGTGAACTTGAAGATATTGATGTGGTTATTCAGCTGGCTAATAGAGAAACTATTTCACCAATTGGTATTGTTCGAGATGTGGAAGTTCTATGTGGTAAGATTAAATATCCTGCTGACTTTTTGATACTTGGTTCTGCTGCTAGTGATTATTGTCCTATCATTTTTGGTAGACCTTTTCTAAATACTTGTGGAGCTATTATAGATTGCAAGAAAGAGAAAATTTTGACTAAATTTTCTGGTGAATCTTATGAGTTTAACTTCTCTAAATTTACTAAAACTCCTTATAAAGCTGATTTGCCTAGTAACGATTTTAAAATGGAGCAGTGTGCATCTATTGTTCTTGTTCCTAATAATCCTTTGCAGCAACATTTGGAGGATAGCGAGAGTGAAATTTTTAGGAAAGAAAGAGAGGAGCTTGAGGAGATTTTTCTTCGCCAACCTATTCTCAAACATGATTTACCGGTGGAAGACTTGGGTACAACACCGCCACCAAAGGAAGATCCTGTTTTTGATTTAAAGCCTTTACCCGATAATCTTAAATATGCTCATATTGATGATAAGAAAATATATCCTGTTATTATTAGTTCTAAACTTACAGAGTTTGAAGAAGAAAGATTATTGCAAATATTGAAGAAACACCGAAGTGCTATTGGCTATACTCTTGATGACTTGAAGGGGATTTCTCCCTCTATATGCCAACACGCCATTAATATGGAAGATGATGTGAAGCTCGTTGTTGAACCTCGGCGTCGTCTAATTCCTAAGATGAAGGATGTGGTAAGAAATGAGGTATTACGACTTCTTGAAGCTGGTATTATATATCCTATTGCTGATAGTAGATGGGTTAGTCCTGTGCATTGCGTTCCTAAGAAAGGAGGAATGATCGTTGTGCCTAATGATAATGATGAGCTCATACCTCAAAGAGTAGTTGTAGGGTATAGAATGTGCATTGATTATCGAAAAGTTAATAAAGTTACTAAGAAAGATCATTACCCTTTACCATTTATTGATCAAATGCTAGAAAGGTTATCTAAAAATACTCATTTTTGCTTTCTTGATGGTTATTACGGGTTTTCACAAATTGTCGTTAAAGCTAAAGATCAAGAGAAAACCACTTTTACTTGTCCCTATGGAACTTATGCTTATAGGCGTATGCCTTTTGGTTTATGTAATGCTCCTGCTACTTTTCAAAGATGCATGTCTGCTATTTTTCATGGCTTTTGTGAGAGTATTGTGGAAGTATTCATGGATGATTTTTCTCGTCTACGGGAATTCTTTTGATAGTTGCTTGCGAAACCTTGATAAAGTTTTGCGAGAGATGTGAAGAAACTAACCTTGTTCTTAATTGGGAGAAATGCCACTTTATGGTTAATGAAGGAATTGTATTGGGACATAAAATTTCGAGAGAGGTATTGAAGTTGATAGAGCTAAAGTTGAAGCTATTGAGAAGATGCCCTATCCGAGGGATGTTAAAGGTATTCGTAGTGTTCTTGGTCATGTTGGGTTTTATAGGAGATTTATTAAAGATTTCTCCAAGATTTCAAAGCCTCTTACTAATCTTCTTCAAAAAGATGTACCTTTTGTTTTTGATGATGATTGTAAGGAAGCTTTTGAAACTCTAAAGAAAGCCTTAACAAGCTGCTCCTATAGTTGAACCTCCTGATTGGAATTTACCATTTGAAATTATGTGTGATGCTAGTGATTTTGTTGTAGGCGCTGTTCTTGGACAGCGAGTAGATAAAAAATTAAATGTTATTCATTATGCTAGCAAGACTCTTGATGCTGCTCAAAGAAATTATGCTACTACTGAAAAAGAATTGTTAGTTGTAGTCTTTGCTTGTGATAAATTTAGATCTTATATTGTTGATTCAAAAGTTACAATTCATACTGATCATGCTGCAATTAGATACCTTATGACAAAGAAAGATGCTAAGCCGAGGCTTATTAGATGGGTACTTCTTTTGCAAGAATTTGATTTACATATTGTAGATAGGAAAGGTGCTGATAATCCTGTTGCTGATAATTTGTCTAGATTGGAAAATATTGCTTATGATCCTATTCCTGTTAATGATAGTTTTCCAAATGAACAATTGGCTGTAATAAAGGTGAGCTCGCGAGACAGTCCTTGGTATGCTGATTATGCTAACTTTATTGTTTCCAAGTACTTGCCTCCAACCTTTTCAGCTCAGCAAGAGGAGAAAATTCTTTTATGACTTGAGGCATTATTTCTGGGATGACCCACACTTATATAAAGAAGGAGTGGATGGTATTATGCGAAGGTGTGTTCCCGAATATGAACAACAAGAGATATTGAGTAAATGTCATGGCAGTGCTTATGGAGGACATCACGCCGGAGATAGAACTGCGCAAAAGGTTCTACAATCAGGTTTTTATTGGCCAACTCTCTTCAAAGATGCAAGGAAGTTTATTTTATCTTGTGATGAATGTCAAAGGGTTGGTAATATCTCCAGACGCAATGAAATGCCTATGAATTATACTCTTGTTATTGAACCGTTTGATTGTTGGGGATTTGACTTCATGGGACCTTTTCCCTCTTCAAAAGGTAACACTCATATACTTGTTGCTGTTGATTATGTTACTAAATGGGTGGAAGCCATACCTACAAAAAGTGCTGATGGTGAGACCTCTTTAAAAATGCTTTTAGATATTATTTTTCCTAGATTCGGAGTACCTAGATATATTATGACTGATGGAGGTTCTCATTTTATTCATGGAGGTTTTAGAAAAACTCTTGCTAAGTATGGTATTAATCATAGAATTGCTTCCGCTTATCACCCTCAAAGTAGTGGTCAAGTAGAGCTATCAAATAGAGAAATTAAATCTATCTTGCAGAAAACCGTTAATAAATCTAGAAAGAATTGGGCTAGTAAATTGAAAGACGCACTATGGGCTTATAGAACTGCTTATAAAAACCCCATGGGAATGTCACCTTATAAAATGATTTACGGAAAAGCTTGTCATTTACCTTTAGAACTAGAACACAAAGCTTATCGGGCTATTAGAGAATTAAATAAAGATCCTAAACTTGCCGGTGATAAGAGGTTGCTACAATTAAGTTCTTTAGATGAATGGAGAAGTGAAGCTTATGAAAATGCTAAACTCTTTAAAGAAAAAGTTAAAAAATGGCATGATAGAAGGATCATCAAAAGAGAGTTTAATATTGGGGATAAAGTCCTATTGTATCGGTCTCGTCTCAGATTCTTTGCAGGGAAATTACTCTCGAAATGGGAATGACCATATGTTGTTGAGGAGGTGTATCGTTCAGGAGCAATTAAAATTAGCTCTCTCCAAGGCAATGCTACGCAAGTGGTGAATGGACAAAGACTCAAGCATTATATCTCGGGTGATTCTTATAATGTTGATGTTGATATTATTCGAGTGGAAACACCGGAGGCTTTCATCAAGGGACAAATTGACAGTCCGCCAGAACTCGACTTTGAATAGGTAACAGTACTGGTAATGAAAAGTTTGCGATTTACTTTCCGAACATTATTTTTGTTGTTTTTGGAAAATATGAAAAATTACGAGTTCGAAACGGAGTGGAAAGGACGCACGAGGGCGTGGCACCACAGGCCGGCGCGGCCGACTCGGGCCCGCGCCGACCTATGGTCCGGCCGCCTCGTCGCCCCTTTCCGACTCTGGTTCGATCCGGTACTTTCCGTTTGTTCTGAAATTTTTTATTATAAAATCCCCCGGACCCCTGGAAGTCCGTATATCGTTTTCTCGACGTGTTTTGTTTCGAGCTGTTTCTGCCGGGATCTGTTTTCAGTTTAGAGGCACCATGGTCTCCAAGAACAAGGGCAAGGGGCTTTCGGAGGAAGAAGTGAAGGAGGTGCCATCAAGACAAGATCAACAAGCCGGAGGGAGCAAGCAAATCTTGGTGGGATCTGTTGACACTCAACGTTCTTTTTCTCATAACTTGCAGGGACCTCTACCACCCGCTCTTAGCCTCGACTCCTTCCCCATGATGGAAGAAGTTCTACGGATTATTGATGAGTTTTGTGATCAATATCGGGCTCTAAGAAGAGAAGTGGAGATACTCCAGGAGGAGAATTGCCGTCTCCGAAGAATGATTGAATACCACTCGATTCGCATCACAAGGTCGTCATCGCCAATCTCAGATAACAATGAATCCCTTCGAATCTTAGTGCAGAATTGTCAAGCTGAGAAACTGAAGTTGAAAGAGTTTATTAAGGAGCGCGGGAGGAATTCATCACCACCATCACCAAAGGAGTAATTCATCATCGGTATTGGCATCCCCTTGGTTTGTTCCAAGCTTGGGGGAGTGCCGCGGTATCACATTATCATTACCTTTTACTTTTTACTATCAAGTAGTGTCATATCATGAGTAGGAAAGTTATCGTATGAGATGGGTTGCAGTATGGAAGTATCTCTCCTTTAGTTTGTCTATGTATCCCTTGGTGTGAGTTATCATTATGGAATATTAATGAGAAGTCTTATCATTTACATATTGCACACCTTATTTTAGTTTGCAATTTCTACTATATGATTGATCTTGATTTTAGTATTGGTACCACTTTGGGAGTATTGAGTAAATCTATTTGGTTTTGGCAAACTTAGCAATGGTCAATAGTAACAACACTTTGAGTTTAAGAAGAATAGAGGAAATACATGTAGAAGATATTATTATCTTTCTTATCAGTTCTTAGCTTAGTATTCTAGAAGTTAAAACTGTTTGTGCTTACAAGTAAGATGCATGATTGTTTCTATCACATGTATATTTGTTTGTTTCCCTCAACTCCTATGCTTGCTATTTAACCTTGCTAGCCAAAGACCTGTACTGAGAGGGAATACTTCTCGTGCATCCAAACCTGAACCCAAACCTATGCCATTTGTGTCCACCATACCTACCTACTGCATGGTATTGTTTGCCATTCCAAGTAAATACTTCATGTGCTACCTTTAAACAATTCAAAACTTATTACTTCTTATTTGTGTTAATGTTTTATAGCTCATGAGGAAGTATGTGGTGTTTTATCTTTCAGTCTTGTTAGGCAGCCTCCACTAAAGGACTAGTGGCTTCATCCACTTATCCTATAATTTTGCAATAAGAGTCGGCAACGGGGTTCCCGACCCCAATTAATCAACTTTCATTAATAATCCTCTTCACATGTTTTGCCCCGATTCATCGGTAAGCAACTTAATTTTGCAATAGACACTCCTCCATGGTATGAGATTGTTGGAAGGCACCCGAGGATTCGGTTAGCCATGGCTTGTGTAAGCAAAGGTTGGGGGAGTGTCACCCTTAAATAAACTAAAATACATGTGTAAACAAAAGAGAAGAGGGATGATCTACCTTGCTGGTAGAGATGACGTCCTTCATGGGAGCCGCTCTTTGGAGGTTTGTTTGGCAAGGGGGTTAGAGTACCCGCTACCAGTCGTTGACAACAACAAACACCTCTCAAAACTTTACTTTTATTCTCTTCATATGATTTCAAAACTGAAAAAGCTCTAGCACATGATTTAATCTCTCGCTTCCTCTCGCGAAGGGCCTATCTTTTACTTTATGTTGAGTCGAGTAAACCTATTTCCCTCCATCTCAAGCAAGCATTTGAGTTGTTGTGATTAAACTATTATATTGTGATTTGCTTCATCATGTCTTTACTCTTTCTTGTTTAGTACAAGTTTTACCTTGAATGAATATAGCTTTGAAAGTCATCAATGATTAATATGATTGAGTATGCAAGTTTACCATAAGCTTTAATATGAGAGCGCTGCTCAATAGATGAATATGATCTGTTAAATGTTCTCTGACCAAGAACAAAGTTTGCCATCACCAATTATGATTCCTTATGCACCTTTATTTGTGACTACCTTATACTTGTTTCAAGATTGAGTTATATGAGGAAGTTGTTTACTATAATGTCTTGTGTGAATGAATATGATGCTTCTTGTCCGTATTTTATTTATCGACTCTTCACTCCATAAACATGTGGACCTGTTTACAGAGTTCGGTTTCGCTTGGGGACAAGCGAAGTCTAAGCTTGGGGGAGTTGATACGTCCAATTTGCATCACTATTTTATATCATAATTTGCTGTTATTCATTGATATATTTCATATTGGGACACAATACTTATGTTATTTCATCTATTTTGCATGTTTCATGATTATTTGGAGATCGAGCACCGGAGCCAGGATTCTGCTGGAAAAGGCACCGTCAGGATGCGATATTTCGGAAGATCAATTGTGGAAGGAAGTTTTACAGAAACTCCTATTTTTCCAGATGACGGAGGAAGCCAGAAGGGGGAGCCAGCTGGACCCAGGGTGGGCCCACACCATAGGGTGGCGCGGCCCATGGCCTGGCCGCGCCACCGTGTGGTGTGGAGGCCCCTCGGCCCCTTTCGCCTCCTTTTCTTCGCGAAACCCTTCGTCCCGAAGACCTAAGCCACGAGAGGAATCCTCACGAAGGGTTACGGCCGCCTCGCGGGGCGGAGAACACCGGAGAGAAAAGAGCTCTCCGGCGGGCAGGAATCCGCCGGGAAATTCCCTCCCGGAGGGGGAAATCGACGCCATCGTCACCGCCATCGAGCTGGACATCATCTCCATCACCATCATCATCATCTCCACCATCATCACCGCCATCTCCTCCGCAGCACCTCGTCACCGCTGTAGCAATTTGGGTTTGATCTTGATTGTTTGATAGGGGAAACTCTCCCGGTACTGATTTCTACTTGTTGTTTATGCTATTGAGTGAAACCATTGAACCAAGGTCTATGTTCAGATTATTATTCATCATCATATCACCTCTGATCATGTTCCATATGATGTCTCGTGAGTAGTTCGTTTAGTTCTTGAGGACATGGGTGAAGTCTAAATGTTAGTAGTGAACTATGGTTGAGTAATATTCAATGTTATGATATTTAAGTTGTGGTGTTATTCTTCTAGTGGTGTCGTGTGAACGTCGACTACACGACACTTCACCATTTATGGGCCTAGGGGAATGCATCTTGTACTCGTTTGCCAATTGCGGGGTTGCCGGAGTGACCGAAACCTAAACCCCCGTTGGTATATCGATGCAGGAGGGATCGAAGGATCTCAGAGTTTAAGGCTGTGGTTAGATTTATCTTAATTACTTTCTTGTAGTTGCGGATGCTTGCAAGGGGTATAATCACAAGTATGTATTAGTCCTAGGAAGGGCGGTACATTAGCACAGGTTCACCCACACAACACTTATCAAAACAATGAAGATTAATCAGCTGTATGTAGCGAAAGCACTAGACTAAAATCCCGTGTGTCCTCGAGAACGTTTGGTCATTATAAGTAAACAAACCGGCTTGTCCTTTGTGCTAAAAAGGATTGGGCCACTCGCTGCAATTATTTCTCTCGCATTTTACTTACTCGTACTTTATTCATCTGTTACATCAAAACCCCCCTGAATACTTGTCTGTGAGCATTTACAGTGAATCCTTCATCAAAACTGCCTGTCAATACCTTCTGCTCCTCGTTGGGATCGACATTCTTACTTATCGAAGATACTACGATACACCCCCTATACTTGTGGGTCATCAATCGCCGACACGGTTTCCACGCGGGAGACCATTAAACGCCGACGACCAACCTTCTTGCACCGCGCACGATGCGAACCGTCGTGCCACGAGGCGCCAACGCGTCCGATTCGTGCCCTTCGCGAAGGGGCCGGCACGGGGTTACCAACGCTTCTATTGGGCTCGAAACTAGGACGCGCCGATGCAAGCCCATTTTCAATGCCGCCCCTAAAACACTATCAGAGCTTTGCCTCGTCCTTTCTATCTAACTGTCGGTTGGGAATTAAAGAACAATGTTTCGGATTCCCTGCAGTCTGACAATTTTGTCCCCATGACCACACATTTGTTTTGCTAGGTGTGTCGGGAGCATAGTCTTCTAGTGATGTTGTACTAAGAGCATCTCCAGTCGCGTCTCTCAAACCGTCCCCCAAAGCGATTTGGGGCTTGTCGGACCAAAAAAATATTCCCAGCCACGCGCCCTAAAGGCTATTTTTTACCGGCGCGGCTCAATACGGTGTGCGGCGCCCCCAGCCTATCCCCGCTACACATGGTACGCTCCGGGCACGCCGGACACAACAAAATGACATGCGAGGAGGCGCGGGCCTGACGCGTCACCGGCTCGGACGCACAACCGCCGCCTACGTAGCGATGGTGCAGTTACCGGGAAGCGAAACCGTCGCATTGGCAACTGCATCGACCGACGCGCCAACCGCCGGAATGGAGAGCGGACTCCTCGAAAGAGCAACCGCCACTCTCTTCGACTTCTGCGCCGCCGTTCATCCGCGCTCAATAAGACCCGTACGTAGGCGCTTTCGGATCTTCAACCGGCCGCCATTCATCCAAGGTTCTCCTCACGACGATGAGCTACATCTCTGAGCTTCCATCCGACACCTCCAGCGAGGGCAAGCCTCCAGGATGACACCATTGGTGGGATAGCGGGACGCCCATCAGCGGCGACGATTCCCCGCCGACAGTTGACAGCGCCGAGGAATGGCAGACTGTGGAGGAGGATGCGGAGGAGGAAGGGTTAGAGGAGGAGGCGGCGGCGGCCCGTGCGAAGGAGGAGGCGGACGCGAAAGCGAAGGCCAAGGCCAAGGCGCAGCCGGCGACGACGAGGAGGACACAAGTTCCTCCGACGCGTCGGCCGACACCGCCTCTTCGGAAGAGGTGACGAGCAGGAAGAGCCACCGTGATGACGACGACGAGGCGGGGCCATCATCAAAAAAGAACTAGTAGTTTAAAATAATTTATATGTAATTTAATTATGTTTTTCAAAGTTTTATATGTAATTTGTTTATGTTGCACCGATTTAAATATTAGTAAAGAGTTTTCTTCTATATATTAAAATTATTTTTAATGTTTGGGGCGGCATTTGGGGGACGCGACTGGGAAGCGATGTCACCCAAACACGGCACGAACAAAACACGTCCCCCAAACGCTCAATCCGGCGCCGTTTCGGGACGGTTTGGGGGACGCGAGTGGAGATGCTCTAACAGGCGTGATCCATGATTTTGATCTCATCGAAGCATCCATCCACCACATTTTTTTACTTCATGCACAATTGTCATGTATAATTTTTCTTTGAGAGCAAATTGTCATGTATACTATGCATCCTGGCAACTGGGCATGATTTAAACATCTACATAGCTCTCAAAAGAACTTCCTTTAGTTCAGAATATGAAGATGTGTTATGCAAAACTAGAATTCGAAGAAGATATACAGTAGATCATAGTGAGGCAGGTAAAACAGGTACAAAAGCAAGGAAGGATCAAGGCTCCGGGAGTTACGGGAGAGGTCTAGTTCAACCGGATTCCATCCGAGATTCATGTCGCCATGAGTACCATTTCGTAGCTAGCCTAGCGCATCTAATCCACTAGTCCGGGCTACGAGCCCCTCGTGTTTGAAAGAGAGTGCGATCTTATTCCCGTGGCCTCTTTGGATCGTGAACACACAGAGAGACAGAGTGAAGCCAAGAAAAAGCAGGTCATGATCGGAGGAAAAGAAGACGGACATCTGGTTCCGCTTGCTGTTTCCGCTGCTTTCACGAATAATTCACCACTCACTCTAGCTATAGCCAAGATCGAGACAATCCGACACATACCATCATGCCGTCACGAGTACAAGGTAACAATACCGTCGCCATCTACTTTTTTCTGCACGTATGTTATCCGATATTTACAGAGCTATCAGTCTATTACGAATTATCTACTCACTTGGCTGGACTAACCGTGCTTTCTTCCCTCATCAGCTATTCACGAAACCGAGGATCGATCACAGCGCTGTCAATGTCCTACGTTGATCAATCATGGCAGTGAGGAAAAACAGGGAAAGGCAAGGACCAAAATGCTGGCCTCCAAAGATATCGGCCTCCATCATTTTCGTAGTACCCAGGCGAGATTCGTTTCCGGCAACTCCCATCAGCGGCGCCCTGTACTGCCGACTCACCCCCGGACACAGAATCCTTCGGCCGTTGGATCGCCGTCGAAGCTCGCTAGTTCTCCATCGTTTTCCTGGAAGAGGACAAGGATCGCTACACGCGTTTTAGCGGCGTAGAGGTGGCTGGACGGGCCCATGGTTACCTGATTAGGGGTGACAGGAACGAGCGTAGACGGTACAGGGCGAAAAAACGAGGCGAAATGCCGATATCTTTGCGGAAAGGGAAGCTCTCGTGGTGGGTGAGTGCTAGGTTGATGTCTTCGCGCACGAACGCGCACAACCTGCTGATGTGAAAGGCGCGTCGGTTGGGCAGGGCCGCACGGTCACGTACAAGTCGACATGCTGCTGATCATGATCATTGAAAAATCATAAAGCAGCAGGTCCGTCTAGCTATAGCTACAGGTGGCTTTTGGCAAGATGCAGGTGATTTCCCCTGTAGTTGTGCGAGAGTATGTATCTGAAGACTTTTCTTGAGAAAAGGAATGTACATACCAAGTAATTTAATTACACCCAGCTGAGCAACAAGATAAAGGGCTAGTAAGAATGTATATAAAGCCAAAGTAGAGAAGAAAAAACTCACAAAAGCGATCAGAGACTCGCGGCAGCAAAGAACATACCACCACCATTAGGAATAACTACAAAAGTTCTTCAAGACAATGCCTCTAGGTACACAAGCACCGTTGTTGTACGGTCTAACAACTACAGTGAGATCCTAAATTTTCACTCTAAAAAAAGCCCAATCTCTAGATGCGGAGCTCAAAGAGCTAAGCTAAGAACGAGGTTAACCTCTAGCGTCGCCCAACCAATCAAACTCACAAACGACGCTTGCACGTACGGTTCTCATGTGAACATCGCCACGCAACAATTAGACCGCATGGACACAACAAACTTCTCCCCATCCATTGCGAGCATCTCTGAAGCAATCGGTGGCTCATGACTCAAGACAAGCATGGAAGATATAGCGAGGAGTAACTTAGAGTAGTAATATATGATATGTTACTAGCTACCTCCATAGTGGGTATACAGTTATATGTGTTTCATGCATTGTGTAATTTATTATGTTATAGACTCATCTTATCTTGGGGTGTGATGTTATGGTAACATATATAGCTAGTCACCACCTCACTCTCTTCATTTATTGTCATATCATGTGACCCAAATGTCTTGGATGTGTGATTTTTTTTTTTACATGTGTGACGTCACTACCTATGTTACTCACATTATGAGTAGTCTACCAATCTTCTTCAAACTCAGCCTCTTTTTGATCATCCCCACATCTACACCTTTGTAATCGCGGCAATGAAGACACATGAAGACACGAGCACACAAAACGAGTATATTGCTATATCTGCAAGACTGTGACGATACAACATGTTATATTAGATCATTATTGGAGAAAGTAGACGGGAGACAATATTGTTGGAATATTAGAATTTCCGTGTGAGTTTAATTACCGAAATCAACATTACAGATGCACAAGCATACTTAACCATACTCATCAGACTAAGCACATGCATCAGATCTGAACATGGAACAAGTAGCAGTGCAAGGTAGGAGAGGAAAAGCACGTACATCGCGACCGGGAAGGTCGCACCAGCAGCAGCACCACCACCATGGGTATTGTTGATGTCGCCCATGGTGTAGTCGGATCTGTCGATGAAGCAGCCGGGTCGTCGAAGAAGAAGACGAACAGTAGCGAGCAGTCGCGCCGAGACGCTCCCCAAAAACCTTATCGCCCGTCTCCCGGTGCAGGATCTCAACGGACGGAGTTTCGGAGGCCTGCTCTCCCGGACGGCTGTGCACGCAGACGCCGGGATGGGGAAGACTAGAGAGTAGCGCAGCAAAAGGAACTTCGCGAGAGAGAGATCTAAAAGCACTGTTTCCAGATCTGATCGGTCTCCTTGTATAGCCTGGGAGGAGAGTCGCCCCGACCGCGTTGACACGCGTAGGAAGTCAGGGACACGCGGCGAGCATGCACATGCAGGTCGACACGTACCCAACACAGTTGGTGCACCAAGAAAAAATTTAGGCTTCCTTGAGTGTGTCTCGAACTCGAACTCGAGTCACGAAACGCGACGTGCGTGACGAGGCGAGGCGGGGCGGGCGGAGGAGGAGGAGTGCGCGAGGGCTCTTTCTATTCTCACTCACTTGGAATGACTAGAACAGCAGCCCTTGTATACCACTCCAACTCACTCCCAACTAGCAATGTGGGACTAAACTTTGTCCCCAAGGCTGTCCCAAGCTGTCAACGTGATGGGCCTTGAGATTTCAGGAATTGTAGACTATATGGGCTGCCTTATTGGGCTGCAGCCCATCTACATTCAACAATCCCCCACCAGATCTCATATGCACATCAGATGACACATTAGTTCCATTCACTCGTTTAATATACCCGCACTTCGGTGGAGACCGTTAAGTTGAACTTCCACTTAGGCAAGGTGCTACGCTTGACTACAACTCGAACAATGGACTATGCCTTGAATTGTCAGTCTTTGTGCAGCAAGTTTTGCTCAATGCCGGCACGGTACTAGGCTACCATAGCCTTCCCCTCGGGTGGAGCTTATAAGTCATACTCCTCGGCCTTTCATGAGCTTAATAGAGATTCACCCAAACCTCCCACACTATGACCAGTAGTGTCACTCATATAGGTGTGTTCTTCAAAGATCGCCCTGTAGGACAGCGTCTTCGCTCATTAAGAGCCGCTCAGAACACATTAAGCAATCGTCAACCTGCCTTACAGTAACTATGAGAGAATTGCATCTGCAGCGGAGTGGGAGTATTATATTTTCTCTCAACTCAGTTGCTCCGGTTTGTTTTCCCAGGTCCTACTTCACGGAATTTCCGATCACATAGGTTGGGTTACCCCCTCGGCAACTCAAGTGGGTCTCAAACCCATCTCCCTCGATGCAAGGTCTATCATGTTTCTTGATAGTCCTTTTGTGAAAGGATCTGCCAGATTTTTAGCACTTTGGACATAATCCAATGCTATCACTCCGGAGTTCTTCGGTTTTCTGACAGACTTCAATCTCCTCTTGATATGTTTGGAACTTTTCATATTATCCTTAGAACTTTTCACTTTGATAATCACTGTTTGATTATCACAGTTCATGAGGATGGCCGGTATTGGTTTTTCAACCATAGGCAAGTCCATCAAGAGCTCACGAAGCCATTCCGCTTCGACAGTAGCTGTATCTAATGCCGTGAGTTCTGCTTCCATAGTTGACCTCGTTAAGATGGTCTGCTTGCAAGACTTCCAGGAAACAGCGCCACCACCAAGAGTGAAAACATATCCACTTGTGGCTTTCATTTTAGCATCAGAAATCCAATTGGAATCACTATACCCTTCAAATCCTCTTGGATACCCGGTATAATGAATTCCATAACTCATGGTTCCCTTTAGATAGCGCATCACTCTCTCAAGAGCATGCCAATGATCATCTCCCGGGTTGGCCACAAACCGGCTAAGTTTGCATACAGCAAACGAGATATCAGGCCTCGTAGCGCAAGCTAAGTACATGAGTGAACCAATGATTTGAGAGTATCTCAATTGATCTTTAGTTGCCTTTTCATTCTTTCGAAGCAAGACACTAGGATCATAAGGTGTGAGAGAAGATTTGCAATCAGCATAGCCAAACCTGCTCAACACCTTCTCAACATAATGAGATTGCACAAGAGTAATCCCATTATTCCCATCTCTCAATAACTTGATGTTCAATATAACATCAGCTTCTCCAAGATCTTTCATCTCGAAACACTGAGATAAGAAGGTTTTTACCTCCTCAATCACTTTGAGACTTGTCCCAAAAATTAGTATGTCATCCACATACAAGCATAGGACAACTCCCTCACCCCCACCATGGCGGTAATACACACATTTGTCGGCTTCATTAACAACAAAGCCCACAGATGTCAAAGTTCTTTCAAACTTCTCATGCCATTGTTTGGGTGCTTGTTTAAGCCCATACAAAGATTTCTTTAATTTACACACCTTTCTTTCTTGACCTTGTAGTACAAAACCATCATGCTGTTCCATGTAAATTTCCTCGTCCAACTCTCCATTTAGGAAAGCCGTCTTAACGTCCATTTGATGAACGAGAAGACCGTGTGAGGCAGCCAATGACAGTAGTACTCGAATTGTGGTCAATCTTGCCACGGGTGAGTAGGTATCGAAGAAATCTTCGCCTTCCTTTTGGGTATAGCCTTTGGCTACAAGCCGAGCTTTGTACTTTTCAATAGTACCATCAGCTCGAAGCTTCTTCTTAAATACCCATTTACATCCTACAGGTTTGCACCCATAAGGACGCTCAGATAACCCCCACGTTCCATTAGCCAAGATGGAATCCATCTCGCTTTGAACCGCTTCCTTCCGATGAGTCTGCATCAGGAGATGCAAGAGCTTCTGAAATGGTAGTGGGAGTATCATCCACAAGATACACAATGAAATCATTACCAAAAGACTTTACAGTCCTTTGTCTCTTACTCCTTGTGGGAGCTTCATTGTCATCTTCATCAGAATCTGAACTCTCGTCATCAGATTCCTCATCAGACTCCATAGGAGTTTCATGCATTGGATCAGATTCCCAACTAGACATGACATGCATATCTCTCATAGGGAATATATCCTCAAAGAATGTAGCATCTCTTGATTCAAAGATGGTGCCAACATTCATGTCGTCCACTCCAGATTTCACCACAAGAAATCTATAAGCAATGCTATGGGCAGCATAGCCAAGAAAGACACAGTCCACGGTTTTTGGTCCAAGCTTTCGCCTTTTGGTGATTGGCAAATTCACTTTAGCCAAACAGCCCCAAGTTCGTAGGTAGGAGAGTGTTGGTCTTTTCTTTTTCCATTCCTCATACGGGGTAATCTCTTTATTCTTAGTTGGAACACGGTTTAGGACATGACACGAAGTCAATATAGCCTCCCCCACCATTCCTTGGATAAACCCGAAACATCTAACATGGCGTTAACCAAATCTGTTAGAGTACGGTTTTTCCTTTCCGCAATCCCATTGGATTGTGGGGAATTGGGAGGCGTCCTCTCATGGATTATACCATGTTCCGCACAGAATAAATTGAACTCATTAGAAAAGTACTCTCCACCACGATCGGACCGAACCCTTTTTATCTTTCTGTCAAGTTGATTCTCAACTTCAGCCTTATAGATTTTAAAGAAATCAAGAGCCTCATCTTTAGTTTTGAGGAGATACACATAACAGTACCTAGTGGAATCATCAATTAAAGTCATGAAAAATTTCTTTCCACCTTTTGTCAACTCACCATTCATCTCACATAGATCTGAATGTATGAGCTCTAGTGGTGCCAAGTTTCTTTCCTTCGCAGGCTTGTGAGGCTTGCGAGGCTGCTTTGCTTTCACACAAGCATGGCACTTAGAGCCTTTGACAAAGGTGAATTTCGGAATTAAACTCATATCAGCAAGCCGCGTCATGCAACCGAAATTAACATGACAAAGTCGTGAATGCCAAACATTAGTTTCATTAACACTAGTGCTTACATGGTTCACAACATTATCACAGAAGTCTTCTAGAGAGAAACGCAACATTCCCTCACATTCATATCCCTTTCCGACAAAAGTTCCATACTTAGACAGTACAACTTTATTGGACTCAAATACCAACTTAAACCCATCTTTCATAAGACGGGAGCCACTAACAAGATTCTTCTTGATAGAAGGGACATGCAGCACGTTCTTCAGTTGCACGATCTTTCCCGGAGTAAACTTCAGATCTACCGTGCCAACACCACGAACAGTAGCATGTAACCCATTCCCCATCATTACTGAGGAACCTCGGGCCTGATAAGAGGTAAACATGGAGATGTCAGCACACACATGAACATTAGCACCCGTATCAACCCACCATTCTGTGGGCTGAAACACCGAAAGAACAGTAGGTAACATATTACCATACCCTGTAGTTCCTTCCTCTGTGCTGCCAATGACCATGCTGACAGAATTTGAGTTCTGTCCAGCCTGACATTTCTTTCCTTTGCGTTGTGGACAACGATTGGCCCGATGGCCAGTCTCGCCACACACCCGAGCAAGGATCTTTCTTCTCCGTTTTCCCCTTCTTCTTGAAGTTGGTAGTCCGGGAGACTCCCTTGTTCTTTCCCTTGGACTTGTGGGTATTTTTCCGCACCATATTGGCAGCAGAACGTCCCTCGGTTCCTCCGAGTGTGTTTGTCTTTTGCCCTCGCCTTCTCCTCAACATCCAGAGAGCCCATGATATTCTCAACAGAAAACTCATGCCTCTGATGTTTCAGTGAAGTGGCAAAGTTCCTCCATGAAGGGGGAAGCTTAGCGACAATGCATCCCGCGACAAACTTGTCCGGTAGCACACACTTGAGGAGCTCAAGTTCCTTTGCCATGATCTGTATCTCATGAGCCTGTTCTACTACAGATCGGTTCTCAACCATTCTGTAGTCATTGAACTGCTCCATAGCATACAGTTCACCTCCGGCATCGGCAGCACCAAACTTAGCGTCCAGTGCATCCCACAGTTCCTTCCCATTTCGGATGTGCAGATAAGCATCAACCAACTTGTCTCCAAGCACACTTAGGACGGCACCCACAAAGATTACGGTGGCATCCCCGAACGCTTTATCCTCTTCAGGAGTAAGCGGACCTCTGGGAATACCTTCCGCAACTCGGGGCACACCCATAGAAGTGAGCCACAAGAGGGTCTTACTCTGCCATCTCTTGAAATGAGAACCCGTAAACGGGCTCGGTTTAAGCGCAGCAGCAAAACCAGATGGTGAAAATTGCCTAAGCACAAAAGGTTTTTGGATTGTTGGAATATTAGGCAATTTCCGTGTGAGTTTAATTACCGAAATCAACATTACAGATGCACAAGCATACTTAACCATACTCATCAGACTAAGCACATGCATCAGATCTGAACATGGAACAAGTAGCAGTGCAAGGTAGGAGAGGAAAAGCACGTACATCGCGACCGGGAAGGTCGCACCAGCAGCAGCAGCAGCACCACCACCATGGGTATTGTTGATTTCGCCCATGGTGTAGTCGGATCTGTCGATGAAGCAGCCGGGTCGTCGAAGAAGAAGACGAACGATAGCGAGCAGTCGCGCCGAGACGCTCCCCAAAAACCTTATCGCCCGTCTCCCGGTGCAGGATCTCAACGGACGAAGTTTAGGAGGCCTGCTCTCCCGGACGGCTGTGCACGCAGACGCCGGGATGGGGAAGACTAGAGAGTAGCGCAGCAAAAGGAACTTCGCGAGAGAGAGATCTAAAAGCACTGTTTCCAGATCTGATCGGTCTCCTTGTATAGCCTGGGAGGAGAGTCGCCCCGACCGCGTTGACACGCGTAGGAAGTCAGGGACACGCGGCGAGCATGCACATGCAGGTCGACACGTACCCAACACAGTTGGTGCACCAAGCAAAAATTTAGGCTTCCTTGAGTGTGTCTCGAACTCGAACTCGAGTCACGAAACGCGACGTGCGTGACGAGGCGAGGCGGGGCGGGCGGAGGAGGAGGAGTGCGCGAGGGCTCTTTCTATTCTCACTCACTTGGAATGACTAGAACAGCAGCCCTTGTATACCACTCCAACTCACTCCCAACTAGCAATGTGGGACTAAACTTTGTCCCCAAGGCTGTCCCAAGCTGTCAACGTGATGGGCCTTGAGATTTCAGAAATTGTAGACTATATGGGCTGTCTTATTGGGCTGCAGCCCATCTACATTCAACAAATATTTGGTAACGAGATTCAGCGATAAATACGAGCGTCCTAAGTGTCTTTATATATTAAACCCAGAGTTCAACTTCAACACGTTAATTATAGTCTAATTCCAACCGTAGCTTATACACATATTGACACAACTTTAATGCGACGCAATCTCAACTTGCAAGAGTGCGACGATACAACACGAAGTCGACTTTGTGAGATTAGTTCAATTATACGCAACGGCGACACTGTCCCGATCGTGTGGATATCAACGTACTCGGCTTTATGGTACGGTTTGCTTGTCTAGCCATAATCAGCCCCTTTTGTAGTGACGGAGAACAAGTATGAAGGCCATCACTTTGCGTAGTATTGTATACGGAGTACAATCGACCGTGCGTGTCGCCAACGGATCGGCGACACGTTTGTGCGGCCGTAGAGTAGGTCGATCTAGGTTATAATCCGTTCATATCCAGACCAGACCCACAACGAGCCAAAGCTTTGGACAGATAGACAGACAGGAGATCGCCAAATCACCCAGGTGAAACGAAAGAAAGTAAAGCGACGTCGACGGACAGACGGCCAGGCCGCTCATCGCAATCGAGCGACGTCAGCTTTTCCTCCATTGTCCACCCACCACCATGCACAGCTCCAAATTAGACGAAGAGAGGGAGCCGATTGATCCATGGCCATGGTGATGGCTACCACACACTACCTGTGCAGGCGAGGGGTCAATCACGAACCAACCAACCACCGGTGGCGCAGAGCGGGGAGGCCGGGTCAAAGCCCCACCCGTAGAGCCCTCGACGACGCCGGAGAACGGGCGCCGGCAAAGCCAAATTCCGGGGCCTGGCAGGCACACGCACGGGCACCATTGTTCGACCGAATGGAGGCCGGGGACGGCCCTGCCTGCCGTGGAGGGGCATGGCTGCCGTGGCGGGTCCCTGGCGCGTGTCGACCTCGCGCTGCTGGTGCTCCCTCTCCCATCCGTTCGTGCCGCCCCACGTACGGCGGCAGTGCTCCCACCATCCTACGTAAGCTAAAGCACGACTGCGTTGCCGCTTCACACGCGCCTCGGTCGTATATTTTTCAAAACAGTAGGAGCATCTCGAGTCGCATTCTCAAACCGTTCCCTAAACCACGTCGGATCGAGCGTTTGGAGGACGTATTTTATTCGTGCCGCGTTTGGGGGACGTCGCTCCTCAGTCGAAAAAAAGAATTATTACTACTTTCACATGGAGTGAAAGGGACGCTGTTCAGAAAGCAGGAAAAAAACGCCTTTCTACGTCTGCGCCCTGCTAGAAGCTGAAGCTATCACACCAGGTAGAACAGAGACACTCGACAAAAGACGAGCAGCAGCCCCTGACTGCGCCCGTGGCGAAGTTCTGTTCAAAAACCTCGTACGAGAACTTGTATAGAGAAGGATTTTCCGCCCCGCGCAGCAGTTCTTCCATACCAACTTAGTTGCCCTGTGCCGCTATTGGCATAACAACCGGTACACCATAGGTTGACCCAACCCAGTCCTCTCGTACTAGGGTTGGCTCCTCGCAGTTCTCCTGCGTCCCACAAACAAAATTTCGGAAATTTTAAACTTGTGCGAGATTCGATTAAATTCATCCAAACTTGGCATACGTTAGATTCGAACTAGATTCCACTAAATTTAAACTAGTAGTACTTGCGGCGGCCGGAGGCGTCGTAGTACTGATGGAAGTTGTACATGTCATCGGTGACGACCTCCTGCTTGACGCGCTCGTCGGGCTCGTCGACGGGCTCATCCTTCACCAGGCCGTTTGGCCCTGCCTCGCCATCGTCGGTGAGGTCCACGAGCGGCTTGCCGGAGTCGCGGATGGACATGGCGATCGCCGTCTCGACGTCGCCCCTCCAGGCGTCCTTGTCGTTGAGCGACGCCAAGAACGCCGCTCGCAGCCCTGGGCAGTCCTCGGGGTCATCGCTGCTGGCGATGAGGCGCTGCTGCCGCTCGTACTCCGCGAGCAGCGCCTCCTGCGACGCTTCCTCCGGCTCCTCCTTCACCTCCGGCTTCGGGATGAGGAGAGCGCCGCCGCGCCTCTCTTGCTGCCGCCGCGCCTCGGATTGACGGGCGTCGTCAGCTCCTCCTTCAAGCGATTGGGGATGGTGTAGGGCGCCGAGCGGTACGACGAGGACGGCGTCGATCGGGCCGGTCCCGAGGAAGAAGAGTTCGAGGAGGACGAGTATGTGGTCCTCCTCGGCTGCCATTGAGCAGCGGGAGACGGTGGCGGTGAGGGAGGCGCCTCCAACCTTGGAGCGCCGTTGCGGATGCCGCGAATGACGTTGTCGAGGGTGCGCCCCGGAACGCCCCAGAACAGGGCGCGCGCCCGTCCCTGTTCCAGTTGTTCGACCCGCCGATGAGGCCGGTGGTGCTACGCATCTCGACGTCGTACTTGGCCTTGAAGTACGTGGCCCACCAGTCGTCGTTGTTCTTCGCCGCCCAGGTCGGATCCGCCCGCTCATGGGCGGTGAGTTCAGCCCGCCGGGCCCTGATGGCGTCCTTCCAGCGCTCCGTGCCCGGCGTCGGTGGCAGCGGGATGACAATGCCGTTCATTGCCATCTTCCAACCGCCGTTGCTTGGCAGGCGCATGTCCGGTGATACGTCTCCGACGTATCGATAATTTCTTATGTTCCATGCCACATTATTGATGATATCTACATGTTTTATACACATTATATGTCGTATTTATGCATTTTCCGGCACTAACCTATTAACGAGATGCCGAAGAGCCGATTGCTTCGTTTTCTACTGTTTTTGGTTTCAGAAATCCTACAAAGGAAATATTCTCGAAATTGGACGAAATCAACGCCCAGGGTCCTATTTTTGCACGAAGCTTCCAGAAGACCGAAGGGGAAAGGAAGTGGGGCCACGAGGCGCCGACACAACAGGGCGGCGCGGCCCAGGCGTGTGGGGCCCTCGTGTGGCCCCCCGCGTTGCCCTTCCGCCTACTTAAAGCCTTCGTCGCGAAACCCCCAGTACCGAGAGCCACGATACGGAAAACCTTACTGAGACGCCGCCGCCGCCAATCCCATCTCGGGGATTCTGGAGATCACCTCCGGCACCCTGCCGGAGAGGGGAATCATCTCCCGGAGGACTCTTCACCGCCATGGTCGCCTCCGGAGTGATGAGTGAGTAGTTCACCCCTGGACTATGGGTCCATAGCAGTAGCTAGATGGTTGTCTTCTCCTCATGTGCTTCATTGTCGGATCTTATGAGCTGCCTAACATGATCAAGATCATCTATCTGTAATTCTATATGTTGTGTTTGTCGGGATCCGATGGATAGAGAATACTATGTTATGTTGATTATCAATCTATTACCTATGTGTTGTTTATGATCTTGCATGCTCTCCGTTATTAGTAGAGGCTCGGCCAAGTTTTTGCTCTTAACTCCAAGAGGGAGTATTTATGCTCGATAGTGGGTTCATGCCTCCATTAAATCTGGGACGAGTGACGTAAAGTTCTAAGGTTGTGGATGTGCTTGTTGCCACTAGGGATAAAACATTGATGCTATGTCCGAGGATGTAGTTATTGATTACATTACGCACCATACTTAATGCAATTGTCCGTTGTTTTGCAACTTAATACTGGAAGGGGTTCGGATGATAACCTCGAAGGTGGACTTTTTAGGCATAGATGCATGCTTGGATAGCGGTCTATGTACTTTGTCGTAATGCCCAATTAAATCTCACAATACTCATCATATCATGTATGTGCATTGTCATGCCCTCTCTATTTGTCAATTGCCCGACTGTAATTTATTCACCCAACATGCTATTTATCTTATGAGAGAGACACCTCTAGTGAACTGTGGACCCCGGTCCATTCTTTACATCTGAAATACAATCTACTGCAATACTTGTTCTTTACTGTTCTTTGCAAACAATCATCATCCACACTATACATCTAATCCTTTGTTACGAGCAAGCCGGTGAGATTGACAACCTCATCTGTTTCGTTGGGGCAAAGTACTTTGGTTGTGTTGTGCAGGTTCCACGTTGGCGCCGGAATCCCTGGTGTTGCGCCGCACTACATCTCGCCGCCATCAACCTTCAACGTGCTTCTTGGCTCCTCCTGGTTCGATAAACCTTGGTTTCTTTATGAGGGAAAACTTGCCGCCGTACGCATCACACCTTCCTCTTGGGGTTCCCAACGGACGCGTGCTGTACGCGTATCAAGCTCTTTTTCTTGCGCCGTTGTCGGGGAGATCAAGACACGCTGCAAGGGGAGTCTCCACAATCCAATCTCTTTACTTTGTTTTTGTCTTGCTTTATTTTATTTACTACTTTGTTTGCTGCATTATATCAAAACACAAAAAAATTAGTTGCTAGCTTTACTTTATTTACTGTCTTGCATTCTATATCAAAAACACAAAAAAATTAGTTACTTGCATTTGCTTTACTTATTTCAACATGTTTCCTTTTAATTTTACTGTAAAAGATATACCTGTGGGACAAAGGTCTATAATTGGAAGAGATAATATAGAAGAATTTTTCACCCATGTTAGTAAGCATGAAGATCTTAAAGATATACCCCTTGCAAAAGCTGTCCCTACTTATGAAGATGCCTATGTTTGTTTGGTACGCATGATGGAAGCTAGATTTATTAGTCTCAACCCCATGATACAACACATGTTTCTTACACTTTCTGATATGGAGCGGGGAGAGAAGAGAGATTTTGTTCTAAAAGTCTTAGTGCGGGAATTTGCGGATATAGCTAAAGAAGCTAGAAAAGTTTTTAGTAAGCATTAAAGGCTTGGTATGATCACCGATTTTAAAAGAACACTTGAAAAAATGGATATGGATAGAATTAAGTACACTAATAATGTTAATGATGGTGGGGAGATTAAAGCACCAATACCATGTAAGCTTCTAGCAATGCATGAAGCTCTAGATGATAATTATGCTTGGCTTGTTCCTGAAAATTTGTTTGATGAGAACAGCAAGCCCAAGACTAATGAAAATGGAGCCGCTGAAACTTATGTATCCAGCATACTATGCATGGTTGAGAAAACTCCCAACACCCAAGGTAATGTCGATGCTCCACCTCTTGATAATACTTGATATACACTTTCTGCGCCTAGCTGAAAGGCGTTAAAGAAAAGCGCTTATGGGAGACAACCCATGTTTTTACTACAGTATTTTTGTTTTATATTTGAGTCTTGGAAGTTGTTTACTACTGTAGCAACCTCTCCTTATCTTAGTTTTGTGCATTTTCATGCCAAGTAAAGTCTTTGATAGTAAGGTTCATAATAGATTTGGATTACTGCGCAGAAACAGATTTCTTTGCTGTCACGAATTTCGACCTGCCTCCCCGTAGGTAGCTCAGAAAAATATGCCAATTTATGTGCGTGATCCTCAGATATGTACGCAACTTTCATTCAATTTGGGCATTTTCATTTGAGCAAGTCTGGTGCCTCAATAAAATCCATCTTTACGGATTGTTCTGTTTTGACAGATTTTGCCTTTTATTTCGCATTGCCTCTTTTGCTATGATGGATGAATTTCTTTGTTCCATTAATGTCCAGTAGCTTTATGCAATGTCCAGAAGTGTTAAGAATGATTGTGTCACCTCTGAACATGTTAATTTTTATTATGCACTAACCCTCTAATGAGTTGTTTCGAGTTTGGTGTGGAGGATGTTTTCAAGGATCAAGAGAGGAGATGATACAACATGATCAAGGAGAGTGAAAGCTCTAAGCTTGGGGATGCCCCGGTGGTTCACCCCTTCATATTTTAAGAAGACTCAAGCGTCTAAGCTTGGGGATGCCCAAGGCATCCCCTTCTTCATCGACAACATTATCGAGTTCCTCCCCTGAAACTATATTTTTATTCCATCACATCTTATGTACTTTGCTTGGAGCGTCGGTTTGTTTTTGTTTTTGTTTTGTTTGAATAAAATGGATCCTAGCATTCATTGTGTGGGAGAGAGACACGCTCCGTTGTTGCATATGGACAAATATGTCCTTAGGCTTTACTCATAGTATTCATGGCGAAGGTTGAATCTTCTTCGTTAAATTGTTATATGGTTGGAATCGGGAAATGCTACATGTAGTAATTCTAAAATGTCTTGAATAATTTGATACTTGGCAATTGTTGTGCTCATGTTTAAGCTCTTGCATCATATACTTTGCACCCATTAATGAAGAAACACCTAGAGCTTGCTATATTTGGTTTGCATATTTGGTCTCTCTAAAGTCTAGATAATTTCTAGTATTGAGTTTGAACAACAAGGAAGACGGTGTAGAGTCTTATAATGTTTACAATATGTCTTTTATGTGAGTTTTGCTGCACCGGTTCATCCTTGTGTTTGTTTCAAATAACCTTGCTAGCCTAAACCTTGTATCGAGAGGGAATACTTCTCATGCATCCAAAATCCTTGAGCCAACCACTATGCCATTTGTGTCCACCATACCTACCTACTACATGGTATTTCTCCGCCATTCCAAAGTAAATTGCTTGAGTGCTACCTTTAAAATTTCCATTCTTTACCTTTACAATATATAGCTCATGGGACAAATAGCTTAAAAACTATTGTGGTATTGAATATGTACTTATGCACTATATCTCTTATTAAGTTGCTTGTTGTGCGATAACCACGTTTTCTGGGGACGCCATCAACTACTCTTTGTTGAATATCATGTGAGTTGCTATGCATGTCCGTCTTGTACGAAGTAAGGGAGATCTACCACTTTAATGGTTAGAGCATGCATATTGTTAGAGAAGAACATTGGGCCGCTAACTAAAGCCATGAATCATGGTGGAAGTTTCAGTTTTGGACATATATCCTCAATCTTATATGAGAACACTAATTGTTTCTATATGCTTATGCATTAAAGAGGAGTCCATTATCTGTTGTCCATGTTGTCCCGGTATGGATGTCTAAGTTGAGAATAATCAAAAGCGAGAAATCCAAAATGCGAGCTTTCTCCTTAGACCTTTGTACAGGCGGCATGGAGGTACCCCTTTGTGACACTTGGTTAAAACATGTGTATTGCGATGATCCCGGTAGTCCGAGCTAATTAGGACAAGGTGCGGGCACTATTAGTATACTATGCATGTGGCTTGCAACTTGTAGGATATAATTTACATGATACACACGCTTTATTACTACCGTTGACAAAATTGTTTCTTGTTTTCAAAATCAAAGCTCTAGCACAAATATAGCAATCGATGATTTCCTCTTTGAAGGACCTTTCTTTTACTTTTATGTTGAGTCAGTTCACCTATTTCTCTCCACCTCAAGAAGCAAACACTTGTGTGAACTGTGCATTGATTTCTACATACTTGCATATTGCACTTGTTATATTTCTCTATGTTGACAATTATCCATGAGATATACTGAAAGCAACCGCTGAAACTTAATCTTCCTTTGTGTTGCTTCAATACCTTTACTTTGATTTATTGCTTTATGAGTTAACTCGTATGCAAGACTTATTGATGCTTGTCTTGAAGTACTATTCATGAAAAGTCTTTGCTTTATGATTCATTTGTTTACTCATGTCATTACCATTGTTTTGATCGCTGCATTCATTACATATGTTTACAATAGTAGGATCAAGGTTATGATGGCATGTCACTCCGAAATTATCTTTGTTATCGTTTACCTGCTCGGGACGAGCGAGAACTAAGCTTGGGGATGCTGATACGTCTCCGACGTATCGATAATTTCTTATGTTCCATGCCATATTATTGATGATATCTACATGTTTTATACACATTATATGTCGTATTTATGCATTTTCCGGCACTAACCTATTAACGAGATGCCGAAGAGCCGATTCGTTGTTTTCTACTGTTTTTGGTTTCAGAAATCCTACAAAGGAAATATTCTCGGAATTGGACGAAATCAACGCCCAGGGTCCTATTTTTGCACGAAGCTTCCAGAAGACCGAAGGGGAAAGGAAGTGGGGCCACGAGGCACCGACACAACAGGGCGGCGCGGCCCAGCCCCTGGCCGCGTGGCCCTGGCGTGTGGGGCCCTCGTGTGGCTGATACGTCTCCGACGTATCGATAATTTCTTATGTTCTATGCCATATTATTGATGATACATACATGTTTTATGCACACTTTATGTCATATTCGTGCATTTTCTGGAACTAACCTATTAACAAGATGCCGAAGTGCCGGTTCTCGTTTTCTGCTGTTTTTGGTTTCGAAATCCTAGTAACGAAATATTCTCGGAATTGGACGAAACGAAGACCCGGGGGCCTATTTCGCCACGAACCTTCCGAGAAGACCGAAGAGCATACGAAGTGGGGCCACGAGGTGGCCAAACCACATGGCGGCGCGGCCAAGGGGGCCCCGCGCCGCCCTGTGGTGTGGGCCCCTCGTCGGCCCCGACTCGCCTTTCCGCCTACTTAAAGCCTCCGTCGCGAAACCCCCGATGCGAAAAACCACGATACGGAAAACCTTACCGAGACGCCGCCGCCGCCGATCCCATCTCGGGGGATTACGGAGATCTCCTCCGGCACCCTGCCGGAGAGGGGATTCATCTCCCGGAGGACTCTACACCGCCATGGTCGCCTCCGGAGTGATGAGTGAGTAGTTCACCCCTGGACTATGGGTCCATAGCAGTAGCTAGATGGTTGTCTTCTCCTCATTGTGCTTCATTGTTGGATCTTGTGAGCTGCCTAACATGATCAAGATCATCTATCCGTAATACTCTATGTTGTGTTTGTCGGGATCCGATGGATAGAGAATACCATGTTATGTTAATTATCAAGTTATTACATATGTGTTGTTTATGATCTTGCATGCTCTCCGTTATTAGTAGAGGCTCTGGCCAAGTTTTTGCTCTTAACTCCAAGAGGGAGTATTTATGCTCGATAGTGGGTTCATGCCTGCATTGACACCTGGACGAGTGACAGAAAGTTCTAAGGTTGTGTTGTGCTTGTTGCCACTAGGGATAAAACATTGGCGCTATGTCCGAGGATGTAGTTGTTGATTACATTACGCACCATACTTAATGCAATTGTCTGTTGCTTAGCAACTTAATACTGGAAGGGGTTCGGACGATAACTTGAAGATGGACTTTTTAGGCATAGATGCAGTTGGATGGCGGTCTATGTACTTTGTCGTAATGCCCAATTAAATCTCACTTGTACTTATCATGACATGTATGTGCATTGTTATGCCCTCTCTATTTGTCAATTGCCCGACTGTAATTTGTTCACCCAACATGCTTTTATCTTATGGGAGAGACACCTCTAGTGAGCTGTGGACCCCGGTGCATTCTTTAATACTGAAATACAAATCTGCTGCAATACTTGTTTTTACTTGTTTTCTCTGCAAACAATCATCTTCCACACAATACGGTTAATCCTTTGTTACAGCAAGCCGGTGAGATTGACAACCTCATCTGTTTCGTTGGGGCAAAGTACTTTGGCTGTGTTGTGCAGGTTCCACGTTGGCGCCGAAATCCCTGGTGTTGCGCCGCACTACATCCCGCCGCCATCAACCTTCAACGTGCTTCTTGGCTCCTCCTGGTTCGATAAACCTTGGTTTCTTTCTGAGGGAAAACTTGCTGTTGTGCGCATCATACCTTCCTCTTGGGGTTGCCCAACGAACGTGTGAAATACACGCCATCAAGCTCTTTTCCGGCGCCGTTGCCGGGGAACGAAGAAAAGCTACACCACAAAGATTTCTAACTCCCACGTCAACTACGCGCCGGCAACTCTTTTCTCGGCGCCGTTGCCGGGGAGATCAAGACACTGCTGCAAGGGGAGTCTCCACTTCTCAATCTCTTTACTTTGTTTTTGTCTTGCTTTATTTTATTTACTACTTTGTTTGCTGCATTATATCAAAACACAAAAAAATTAGTTGCTAGCTTTACTTTATTTACTTGTCTTGTTTGCTATATCAAAAACACAAAAAAATTAGTTTACTTGCATTTACTTTATCTAGTTTGCTTTATTTACTACTGCTAAAATGGCCAACCCTGAAAATACTAAGTTGTGTGACTTCACTAGCACAAATAATAATGATTTCCTATGCACACCTATTGCTCCACCTTCTACTACAGCGGAATTCTTTGAAATTAAACCTGATTTACTGAATCTTGTTATGCGAGAGCAATTTTCTGGTGTTAGTTCTGATGATGCTGCTGCTCATCTCAATAATTTTGTTGAACTATGTGAAATGCAAAAATATAAAGATGTAGATGGTGACATTATAAAATTAAAATTATTTCCTTTCTCATTAAGAGGAAGAGCTAAAGATTGGTTGCTATCTCTGCCTAAGAATAGTATTGATTCATGGACTAAATGCAAGGATGCTTTTATTGGTAGATATTATCCCCCTGCTAAAATTATATCTTTGAGGAGTAGCATAATGAATTTTAAACAATTGGATAATGAACATGTTGCTCAAGCTTGGGAAAGAATGAAATCTCTGGTTAAAATTGCCCAACCCATGGACTGACTACTTGGATGATCATCCAAACCTTCTATGCAGGACTAAATTTTTCTTCACGGAATTTATTGGATTCAGCTGCTGGAGGTACCTTTATGTCCATCACTCTTGGTGAAGCAACAAAGCTCCTTGATAATATGATGATTAATTACTCTGAATGGCACACGGAAAGAGCTCCACAAGGTAAGAAGGTAAATTCTGTTGAAGAATCCTCTTCCTTGAGTGATAAGGTTGATACTATTATGTCTATGCTTGCGAATGATAGGACTAATGTTGATCCTAATAATGTTCCGTTAGCTTCATTGGTTGCCCAAGAAGAACATGTTGATGTAAACTTCATTAAAAATAATAATTTCAACAACAATGCTTATCGGAACAATTCTAGTAATAACTATAGGCCATATCATTATAATAATGGTAACGGTTATGCTAATTCTTATGGGAATTCTTACAACAATAATAGGAATACACCCCCTGGACTTGAAGCCATGCTTAAAGAATTTATTAGTACACAAACTGCTTTTAACAAATCGTTGAGGAAAAGCTCAATAAAATTGATATTCTTGTTTCTAGAGTTGATAGTCTTGCCTCCGATGTTGATCTTTTGAAATCGAAAGTTATGCCTAATAGGGATATTGAAAATAAAATTGTTACTACAGAAAATGCCATCCAAGTTAGAATTAATGAGAATATAAGATTAATGGCTGAACTGCGTGCTAGGTGGGATAGAGAAGAAAATGAAAAACTAGCTAAAGAGAAAAATGTAGCTAAAGTTTGGACTATTACCACCACTAGAAATGATAATGATTCACATGTTGCTGCACCTCCTACTATTAATGGTAAAATAATTGGTGTTGGCAATGTTTCTACTCCTAGTGCAAAGCGCGCAAAATTACCTGAAACTGCTAAAACTGCTGAAACTGCTTGTGATAAAACTGCTGAAATTTTTTCCAACCTTGGGGATGATAATCCCATTGCTTTAGATTGTAATGATTTAGATTTTGATGATTGCCACATCTCTGAAGTTATAAAGTTCTTACAAAAACTTGCTAAAAATCCTAATGCTAGTGCTATAAACTTGGCTTTCACAAAACATATTACAAATGCTCTCATAAAAGCTAGAGAAGAGAAACTAAAACTTGAAACTTCTATTCCTAGAAAGCTAGAGGATGGTTGGGAGCCCATCATTAAAATGAGAGTCAAAGATTTTGATTGTAATGCTTTATGTGATCTTGGTGCAAGTATTTCTGTTATGCCTAAAAAAGTCTATGATATGCTTGACTTGCCACCATTGAAAAACTGTTATCTGGATGTTAATCTCGCTGATAATGCTAAAAAGAAACCTTTGGGGAAAGTTGATAATGTTCATATTATGGTTAACAATAACCTTGTCCCCGTTGATTTTGTTGTCTTGGATATTGAATGCAATGCATCTTGCCCCATTATATTGGGAAGACCTTTTCTTCGAACCGTTGGTGCTACTATTGATATGAAGGAAGGTAATATTAAATATCAATTTCCTCTCAAGAAAGGTATGGAACACTTCCCTAGAAAGAGAATGAAGTTACCTTATGATTCTATTATTAGAACAAATTATGATGTTGATGCTTCGTCTCTTGATCACTACAAGAAAAGTTCTGATAGACAACATCTCAAAATCGTCCGCTAAGGGGTATTTTTCGTCGCCTATGGGCCTAACCCGACGATATGGGTTCTGTTGTGGAAACTGCGTCAGGCAAAGTCCTACGACGATTTTTTCGGTCCGTCGCGCTTGGGCGCCCTTCCGCCACGGAAAATCGGACCGTTGCCCAAGTGTTTCAGGGAGCCCGTTGACTGCTGACGTCATGCAAACTGACACGTGGCAGACGCCGTTAACCGGCAGTTAACGGCGTTAACCGGCTGAAACCCCGTGGTAGATGGTAGGCCCACACGAGGCCCGCCACGTCTTAAGCGGGCCGGCCCATTAAGTTTGCGGGCCGGGCCAGCTGACTTAGTTTGACCGGTCAACTATATAGCTGGGCTGGTCCATTAGTTACGTGGGTCGGGCCTAACCTCTAAGGTTGACTGGTCAAAACTTTAATGGGCCGGCCCACTAAGCATGTGGGCCGGGCCGAATGCACTCGTTTGACCGGTCAACAAGCAAAGGGCCGGCCCACAAGACATGTGGGACCCACTTTTCGTTATCGGGCTGGCCCATTTACAAAGTGGGGTCCACATTAAAGCAAACTGGGCCGGCCCAAGAAGTTAGTGGGCCGGCCCAATTAGCATGTGGGTCCCACTTTCCTGCTATCGGGCCGGCCCATTTAGTACGTGGGGTCCACATTAGATCAAATGGGCTGGCCCAACAAGCCAGTGGGCGGGCCAAAAGCACCAGTGGGTCCCACTTTCCTGTTAAAGGGCCAGCCCATTTAGTATGTGGGGTCCACCATATAGCAAGTGGGCCGGCCCAACAAGATAGTGGGCCGGGCCAAAAACACAGGTGGGTCCCACTTTCCAGTTAAAGGGCTGGCCCATTTAGTATGTGGGGTCCAGCATATAGCGAGTGGGCCGGCCCAACAAGATAGTGGGCCGGGCCAAAAAACTCTGGTGGGTCCCACTTTCCTGCTAAAGGGCCGGCCCATTTAGTATGTGGGGTCCACCATATAGCAAGTGGGCCGTCCCAACACGCTAGTGGGCCGGGCTAAAAACACTGGTAGGTCCCACTTTCGTCTTAAAGGGCCGGCCCATTTAGTATGTGGGGTCCACTATATAGCAAGTGGGCCGGCCCAACAAGATAGTGGGCGGGCCAAAAACATCGGTGGGTCCCACTTTCGTCTTAAAGGGCCGGCCCATTTAGTATGTGGGGTCCACCACAAAAGCAATTGGGCTGGCCCAACTAGTTAGTGGGCCGGCCCAGTAGTGGGTGGGGTCCACCTTAAAGCAAATGGGCCGACCCAATTAGAGTGTGGGGTCCACAGTAAATCAAATGGGCTGGCCCAATAAGTAAGTGGGCCAGCCTGTTTAGTTGCTGTTTATATGCCGGCGTAAAAGGCGCTTTAGGATTTTGCGGGCCGGCACGTATGTGATTTCGCTTACTTGGGCCGTTTAAGGGATGAGAATTCGTGATTTAGATACTGAGAATATTTACGCAGCATTGATTTCTGTCGGATAGCCTCACTTACCACAAGCACCAAAGAAAAAATGCGCGAAAGAACTATAAAAACTAACTAAATATTACATCAGCTGCAAGGCTTTGAAAAAATATTACAGAACCCAGAGAAATTGAATGGTAATTAAACCTAGCAATACAATGAAGCGATCCGGCAATCTTTTAAGTTGTCCATGTGATACGTCTCCGACGTATCGATAATTTCTTATGTTCTATGCCATATTATTGATGATACCTACATGTTTTATGCACACTTTATGTCATATTCGTGCATTTTCTGGAACTAACCTATTAACAAGATGCCGAAGTGCCGGTTCTCGTTTTCTGCTGTTTTTGGTTTCGAAATCCTAGTAACGAAATATTCTCGGAATCGGACGAAATCAAGACCCGGGTTCCTATTTTCACCGGAAGCATCCAGAACACCCGAGAGCCGCCGGAGGGGCCCTGTGGGCCCCGGATGATAGGGTGGCGCGGCCCGGGCCCCGGCCGCGCCGGCCTATGGTGCCGCCGCCTCTTCGACCCTCTCACGCTGCCCTTCCGCCTATTTAAAGCCTCCGTCGAGAAAACCCTGAGGCGAAAAACCACGATACGGAAAACCTTCCAGAGCCGCCGCCATCGCGAAGCCAAGATCTGGGGGACAGGAGTCTCTGTTCCGGCACCCTGCCGAAGCGGGGAAGTGCCCCGGAAGGCTTCTCCATCGACACCGCTGCCATCTCCACCGCCATCTTCATCACCGCTGCTGCTCCCATGAGGAGGGAGTAGTTCTCCATCGAGGCTCGGGGCTGTACCGGTAGCTATGTGGTTCATCTCTCTCCTATGTGCTTCAATACAATAATCTCATGAGCTACCTTACATGATTGAGATTCATATGATGATGCTTGTAATCTAGATGTCACTATGCTAGTCAAGTGAGTTTTACTTATGTGATCTCCGGAGACTCCTTGTCCCACGTGTGTAAAGGTGACAGTGTGTGCACCGTGTGGGTCTCTTAGGCTATATTTCACAGAATACTTACTCACTGTTATGAATGGCGTAGTGAAGTGCTTATTTATATTCTTTATGATTGCAATGTGTTTTGTATCACTACTATTCTATGTGCTACTCTAGTGATGTTATTAAAGTAGTTTATTCCTCCTGCACGGTGTAATGGTGACAGTGTGTGCATCCGTGTTAGTACTTGGCATATGCTATGATCACGATCTCTTGTAGATTGTGGAGTTAATTATCATTATGATAGTATTGATGTGATCTATTCCTCCTACATAGTGTGAAGGTGACAATGTGCATGCTGTGTTAGTACTTGGTTTAGTCGTATTGATCTTTCTTGCACTCTAAGGTTATTTAAATATGAACATTGAATTGTGGAGCTTGTTAACTCCGGCATTGAGGGTTCGTGTAATCCTACGCAATGTGTTCATCATCCAACAAGAGTGTAGAGTATGCATTTATCTATTCTGTTATGTGATCAAAGTTGAGAGTGTCCACTAGTGAAAGTCTAATCCCTAGGCCTTGTTCCTAAATATCGCTATCGCTGCTTGTTTACTCGTTTCTATCGCGTTACTACTGCTGCGTTACTACTTGCTGCGTTACTACTGCTTGTTTACTGTCCCGGGCAAAGCACTTTTCCGGTGCCGTTGCTACTACTTATTCATACCACCTGTATTTCACTATCTCTTCGCCGAACTAGTACACCTATTAGGTGTGTTGGGGACACAAGAGACTTCTTGCTTTGTGGTTGCGGGGTTGCATGAGAGGGATATCTTTGACCTCTTCCTCCCTGAGTTCGATAAACCTTGGGTGATCCACTTAAGGGAAACTTGCTGCTGTTCTACAAACCTCTGCTCTTGGAGGCCCAACACTGTCTACAAGAATAGAAGCTCCCGTAGACATCAAGCACTTTTCTGGCGCCATTGTGTTTGTGCTCGAAGCTATTTCCTTTAGATCCTGCAATTGCATCTTTTTGTTTCTTGTTTACACTAGTTTGGCATAATGGACAACAATGAGCTTCTTATTCTATTTCCTGATTTAAAACATGGATTGTTTGATGCGAAAATTAAAAAACCTATGGAATCTTATTTGCATGCTTGGTAGTAATATTAGTATGAACGCTTTGAACACCATTGTTGATAATGATATAGAAAGTTCTAAGCTTGGGGAAGCTGGTTTTCATGATCTTTTTAGTCCCCCAAGCATTGAGGAGAAAATTTTCTTTGATGATACTTTGCCTCCTATTTATGATGATTATAATAGTGGTCTTTTGGTACAACCTACTATGGAGAGTAAATTTTGTTGTGATTATACTATGCCTCCTACACTTGATGAGAATAATAATGATAGCTACTTTGTTGAATTTGCTCCCACTACAACTAATAAAATTGATTATGCTTATGTGGAGAGTAATAATTTTATGCATGAGACTCATGATAAGAAAGCTTTATGTGATGGTTATATTGTTGAGTTTTCTCATGACACTACTGAAAGTTATTATGAGAGAGGAAAATATGGTTGTAGAAATTTTCATGTTACTAAAATGCCTCTCTATGTGCTGAAATTTTTGATGCTACACTTGTTTTATCTTCCTATGCTTGTTACTTTGCTCTTCATGAACTTGTTTATTTACAAGATTCCTATGCATAGGAATCATGTTAGACTTAAATGTGTTTTGAATTTGCCTCTTGATGCTCTCTTTTGCTTCAAATACTATTTCTTGCGAGTGCATCATTAAAAACTGCTGAGCCCATCTTAATGGCTATAAAGAAAGAACTTCTTGGGAGATAACCCATGTGTTATTTTGCTACAGTACTTTGTTTTATATTTGTGTCTTGGAAGTTGTTTACTACTGTAGCAACCTCTCCTTATCTTAGTTTTATGTTTTGTTGTGCCAAGTAAAGTCTTTGATAGTAAAGTAAGTACTAGATTTGGATTACTGCGCAGTTCCAGATTTCTTTGCTGTCACGAATCTGGGTCTACCTCCCTGTAGGTAGCTCAGAAAATTAAGCCAATTTACGTGCATGATCCTCAGATATGTACGCAACTTTCATTCAATTTGAGCATTTTCATTTGAGCAAGTCTGGTGGCCTAATAAAATCCATCTTTACGGACTGTTCTGTTTTGACAGATTCTGCCTTTTATTTCGCATTGCCTCTTTTGCTATGTTGGATGAATTTCTTTGATCCATTAATGTCCAGTAGCTTTATGCAATGTCCAGAAGTGTTAAGAATGATTGTGTCACCTCTGAACATGTTAATTTTTATTGTGCACTAACCCTCTAATGAGTTGTTTCGAGTTTGGTTTGGAGGAAGTTTTCAAGGGTCAAGAGAGGAGGATGATATACTATGATCAAGAAGAGTGAAAAGTCTAAGCTTGGGGATGCCCCGGTGGTTCATCCCTGCATATTTCAAGAAGACTCAAGCGTCTAAGCTTGGGGATGCTCAAGGCATCCCCTTCTTCATCGACAAATTATCAGGTTCCTTCTCTTGAAACTATATTTTTATTCGGCCACATCTTATGTACTTTACTTGGAGCGTCTGTGTGATTTTGTTTTTGTTTTTGTTTGAATAAATGCTTGTGTGGGAGAGAGACACACTCCGCTGGTTCGTATGAACACATGTGTTCTTAGCTTTTAATTTTCATGGCGAAGTTTCTTCTTCGTTAATTTGTTATATGGTTGGAATTGGAAAATGCTACATGTAGTAACTCTAAAAATGTCTTGGATAATTTGATACTTGGAAATTGTTGTGCTCATGTTTAAGCTCTTGCATCATATACTTTGCACCCATTAATGAAGAAACGCTTAGAGCTTGCTAATTTGGTTTGCATATTTGGTTTCTCTAAAGTCTAGATAACATCTAGTATTGAGTTTTGAACAACAAGGAAGACGGTGTAGAGTCTTATAATGTTTACAATATGTCTTTTATGTGAGTTTTGCTGCACCGTTCATCCTTGTGTTTGTTTCAAATAACCTTGCTAGCCTAAACCTTGTATCGAGAGGGAATACTTCTCATGCATCCAAAATCCTTGAGCCAACCAATATGCCATTTGTGTCCACCATACCTACCTACTACATGGTATTTATCCGCCATTCCAAAGTAAATTGCTTGAGTGATACCTTTAAAATTCCATCATTCACCTTTGCAATATATAGCTCATGGGACAAATAGCTTAAAAACTATTGTGGTATTGAATATGTACTTATGCACTTTATCTCTTATTAAGTTGCTGGTTGTGCGATAACCATGCTTCTGGGGACGCCATCAACTATTCTTTGTTGAATATCATGTGAGTTGCTATGCATGTCCGTCTTGTCTGAAGTAAGAGAGATCTACCACCTTAATGATTGGAGCATGCATATTGTTAGAGAAGAACATTGGGCCGCTAACTAAAGCCATGATTCATGGTGGAAGTTTCAGTTTTGGACATATATCCTCAATCTCATATGAGAATAATAATTGTTGCCACATGCTTATGCATTAAAGAGGAGTCCATTATCTGTTGTCCATGTTGTCCCGGTATGGATGTCTAAGTTGAGAATAATCAAAAGCGAGAAATCCAAAATGCGAGCTTTCTCCTTAGACCTTTGTACAGGCGGCATGGAGGTACCCCATTGTGACACTTGGTTAAAACATGTGCATTGCAAAGATCCGGTAGTCCAAGCTAATTAGGACAAGGTGCGGGCACTATTAGTATACTATGCATGAGACTTGCAACTTGTAAGATATAATTTACATAACTCATAAGCTTTATTACTACCGTTGACAAAAAAATTTTATGTTTTCAAAATAAAAGCTCTAGCACAAATATAGCAATCGATGCTTTCCTCTTTGAAGGACCATTCTTTTTACTTTTATGTTGAGTCAGTTCACCTATCTCTCTCCACCTCAAGAAGCAAACACTTGTGTGAACTGTGCATTGATTCCTACATACTTGCATATTGTACTTGTTATATTACTCTATGTTGACAATTATCCATGAGATATACATGTTATAAGTTGAAAGCAACCGCTGAAACTTAATCTTCCTTTGTGTTGCTTCAATACCTTTACTTTGATTTATTGCTTTATGAGTTAACTCTTATGCAAGACTTATTGATGCTTGTCTTGAAGTACTATTCATGAAAAGTCTTTGCTTTATGATTCACTTGTTTACTCATGTCATTACCATTGTTTTGATCGCTCCATTCATTACATATGTTTACAAATAGTATGATCAAGGTTATGATGGCATGTCACTTCAGAAATTATCTTTTGTTATCGTTTTACCCGCTCGGGACGAGCGAGAACTAAGCTTGGGGATGCTTGATACGTCTCCGACGTATCGATAATTTCTTATGTTCTATGCCATATTATTGATGATACCTACATGTTTTATGCACACTTTATGTCATATTCGTGCATTTTCCGGAACTAACCTATTACCAAGATGCCGAAGTGCCGGTTCCGTTTTCTGCTGTTTTTGGTTTCGAAATCCTAGTAACGAAATATTCTCGGAATCGGACGAAATCAAGACCCAGGTTCCTATTTTCACCGGAAGCATCCAGAACACCCGAGAGCCGCAAGAGGGGGGCCCTGTGGGCCCCAGATGATAGGGTGGCGCGGCCTGGTCCCTGGCCGCGCCAGCCTATGGTGCCGCCGCCTCTTCGACCCTCTCACGCTGCCCTTCCGCCTATTTAAAGCCTCCGTCGAGAAAACCCTGAGGCGAAAAACCACGATACGGAAAACCTTCCAGAGCCGCCGCCATCGCGAAGCCAAGATCTGGGGGACAGGAGTCTCTGTTCCGGCACCCTGCCGGAGCGGGGAAGTGCCCCGGAAGGCTTCTCCATCGACACCGCTGCCATCTCCACCGCCATCTTCATCACCGCTGCTACTCCCATGAGGAGGGAGTAGTTCTCCATCGAGGCTCGGGGCTGTACCGGTAGCTATGTGGTTCATCTCTCTCCTATGTGCTTCAATACAATAATCTCATGAGCTGCCTTACATGATTGAGATTCATGTGATGATGCTTGTAATCTAGATGTCACTATGCTAGTCAAGTGAGTTTTACTTATGTGATCTCCGGAGACTCCTTGTCCCACGTGTGTAAAGGTGACAGTGTGTGCACCGTGTGGGTCTCTTAGGCTATATTTCACAGAATACTTACTCACCGTTATGAATGGCGTAGTGAAGTGCTTATTTATATCTCTTTATGATTGCAATGTGTTTTGTATCACTACTATTCTATGTGCTACTCTAGTGATGTTATTAAAGTAGTTTATTCCTCCTGCACGGTGTAATGGTGACAGTGTGTGCATCCGTGTTAGTACTTGGCATATGCTATGATCACGATCTCTTGTAGATTGTGGAGTTAATTATCATTATGATAGTATTGATGTGATCTATTCCTCCTACATAGTGTGAAGGTGACAGTGTGCATGCTGTGTTAGTACTTGGTTTAGTCGTATTGATCTTTCTTGCACTCTAAGGTTATTTAAATATGAACATTGAATTGTGGAGCTTGTTAACTCCGGCATTGAGGGTTCGTGTAATCCTACGCAATGTGTTCATCATCCAACAAGAGTGTAGAGTATGCATTTATCTATTCTGTTATGTGATCAAAGTTGAGAGTGTCCACTAGTGAAAGTCTAATCCGTAGGCCTTTTTCCTAAATACTGCTATCGCTGCTTGTTTACTGTTTTACTGCGTTACTACTGCTGCGTTACTACTGCTGCGTTACTACTGCTTGTTTACTGTCCTGGGCAAAGCACTTTTCTGGTGCCGTTGCTACTACTTATTCATACCACCTGTATTTCACTATCTCTTCGCCGAACTAGTACACCTATTAGGTGTGTTGGGGACACAAGAGACTTCTTGCTTTGTGGTTGCAGGGTTGCATGAGAGGGATATCTTTGACCTCTTCCTCCCTGAGTTCGATAAACCTTGGGTGATCCACTTAAGGGAAACTTGCTGCTGTTCTACAAACCTCTGCTCTTGGAGGCCCAACACTGTCTACAAGAATAGAAGCTCCCGTAGACATCACCATGCAGCACCTATATCTGAAACAAAGACATTACAAGTTAAGACAGCAACAATGGAAACGCAAAGACACTGCAATATTGTTTGCCAAAGAATTTGGAACTCATCATTTCGTCGTTATAACAAGATCATTGTAATGCGCACAATAAGCAAACAAAGAGTGCATGCCGCATACCAACGGCCAATATAACGAGCATGTTAGAATGAAACAGACAGACTTACTACTGTCGAGTCCC
>NC_061509.1:223813123-223854321 GCF_022539505.1 Lolium rigidum
ACAAGCAAACATATTCATTCAAGCAATGGTAACACCAAGTAACCTATCCTTGTTGACACAAATTTTTGAACTAAGAAAGGGGTATGCATCTCGTAAGTTAACTGAACCCAATATACACTTCCTCATTCTGCCTAGCCTAGGAACAGAAATGCACCAACTCCTCGGTGTCCATGATGGCAAACCATGTTGGCAATCAAAATTTTCATGAAACAAACCTCGTGGGATGCACCAACTCCTCGGTGTCCTTCGCCTCCGGTGGTTGCGGGTCGTAAAACGGAGATGTTGTGAATGCTGTCCCGGTGGCGGGGACTCCGAGGAGGGAAATGTTGAGGCGGTTGGTGAGAGCGGAATGGTGACGGTCTGCGGAGGGGAGCTCGTGGTGCCTGCGCCGGAGATGATGAAATGTAGGGGCAGTCTATCCTCTAAGGACATAAACAGAGCTTCTAAATCTACCTAATCGAGAGAGAAAATTGAGGGGAAGATGATGTCAGTACCTGCGAAGGAGATGGTGACGGAGATGGGGCAGCGAAGGGCCTGCGATAGGGACCTGCTCCGGTAGATCTTGGGACGGGTAGCTTGCGGTGAGGAGCTTGCGGTGGTTGCGCCAGAGATGGAGACGGCGACCCAAGATTGGGGATCCTGTGGCCCGAATCTTGTGGTGGCGGCACCGGTGGCGGCGACGGAGACGGCGGCGTGATATTGCGGCGTGAAGGTGCTGGTGGCTGCACCGGTGGCTGCGACGGAGACGGCGGCGTGATCTTGCGGCGTGAAGGTGCTGGTGGCTGCACCGGTGGCGATGGCTCTGCATGCTTGCGACGGAGAGAAAGACCAGAGGAGAACGGCCATTGCGGATAAGAAGGATCCATGGCGGTCGGCGAGGGAGAACGGCGGTGGCGAAGGAGGAAGAACGGCGACGGCGGCGGTGGCGAAGGAGAAAGCTAGGGTTTTTACGTCGAAAGGAGAGCACGAATGGAAGAGAGAGTTATTTAAGGCAACGCCGCGGTGGGAGGACGAAAGTGTTTAAGTGAGAAATAACGAATGGCTTTTTTGCAAAATAAACGTCGACGTGGGAGGACGAAAGTGTGTAAGTGAGAAAGAACGCGGGGACCACGCCGCAAAATAAGAAGTGGATATATTGTCTCTTCCTCTCCGCCGGACAAGATCTAGATTTCATTTCCCCCACTCTGCTAGGGTTTTCTTGGACACTCCGAAGGAGGAGACGGAGCTGAGGAGCCGGAAGGAGGAGACCACGCCGGCGAACACGTCGGAGGCAACGCCGGCGAACACATCCAAGGCAACACCGGCGAGGAAAGGTACAACTCTCCATTCCAAATCTTGATCCTTGATCCCCATTCCAAGATCTTGATCCTGGATTGCATGTATTGGCTTATTGATGCTATCCTATACTTCTTGGCTTGATCCTACGCTTATATGGATGAATTGCTAGGCTGTTGTCTTCAACGATGCATGCTACTGATGCTACTTATGCATCCGAATATGTGTTCTGTTGCTTTACGGTGATACCTTTGCATAATTCATGCATGGATTTGTTATGTAATCCATCCTGGATGAATGGATTATCGATGAACTGCATATGCAGTGATGCTTAAGTGTTTTGCTTTGCATGATTTGATGTTTCCATGGATACTTTGGAAATAAATAAAGTCTGAATCCATTACTGAATAGTGAGGTTCAGATGATTAAGTTTTGATTCCTACTGATAGTGATGGTTATCTCGTTGTTGGTAAATCCATTACCTTAGTAGCCTTGATACTAACTGGTTGCTCACACACTTGGCTTAATCTTGTTGGCTGCCTATCTCTGCTTGCATAATAGGGAATCATAGTTCATATGAAAGCCATTATGCTTATGAAGAATTTCTAGGATTTCTGATGGTTTAATTATCTAGGGTTTCATTGGGTGGTCTTTGATTGCATATCTTGGCATGTGCATCACTATCGAAGCTGTCTCTGTTTACCAATTGTACGGTGATAATGACTTGTTAAACATGGCATTTGCTCTTGTTGGATGAGTTACAAAGCAATAGAAACCGTCTCTCGTTTACCAATTGTGCGGTGATAATGTCCGGTGATAATTGTATTGAGATATGCGGATACATAAGCGATAGCATAGGACAAATAAGTATAAAAACATATGCAAGCTGTTTGAAGTGGTTTAATTATGTCTGGATCAGTTCCTCCTATTATCTTGTTGGTTTAGCTCCTAGCCTTAGAAAATAGTACATGCAAATGAAGCCCAACCATCTAGTTGCTCTCTTGTCTTGGTTAATATGCATTACTGTACGTACTTGTCTTCATATTGTTTTGATATTAATTTGAGTTGTCTATTAATATTATAACTTCAACCTTCTAGATGGGATCCACAAAAGACGATCCAATTGAAATTGACGAGTGATCCAAGCTTGTACTCCGGTTCTTCAAGCTCGAGACGCTACCATGTGTGACAACTCATTGTATTGTCAATCCCCTAGGGTCTTCGAGAGGTATGAAATTGCAATTGATTCCTTCTTCTTCTGTTGGTTAACATCATCTCTAGTCTAATGTGGGTTAACATCAATGTTGGTTAACATCAATGTGGTTATTTATTTATTTTTACTAATGTAGGCTTCCATTACTTAACAATCACATTTCTCTTTGTTACAACTAGGGCCACCTGGTAAGTGGGAGCCATGACTTTGATGAGCACTTGCATGTTTGGAAATGACATGTACTTGACAAAAGGTCAAGTCGATTTCCTTAATGAGCACTTGCAACCACTTTCCAACAGAGGAATTTGAGTACTATGTCTACGGGATGACCAAGTCAGCGGTGATAAAGAATAAATGCAAGGTTGGTAAAAATACAAAACCTAACCTTCATTCTTTGTTGAGTACTATAAGAATGCTATTACTTGTTGCTGATTGGAACTGATTGTATACATTGTATGGTTGACGAGGATATTGGAATGAAGTTCATTGCCAAGTACACGAAAAGGTTCATTGACGATGCTCTCGGCAATCTTGTTACTCTTTCTCTAGAGTACACCGACGGCAATGCACGCTTTAAAGTGACCATGAAGATGGCAAAGGGGAAGGCCAAGAATGCAATCATAGCAATCTGGTTGGTCAAAGGCTATGAATACTTATGAGATCAAAGAAGGAGCCATCTGCATCTTTGAATTCTACGTTGACATGAAAGGTAAGCTTGCTCGATGATCCACGGTCTACATGATGATTGTGATGACTACGATTCATCCGAGTCATCGAGTAAGTGCTCAACTACCCCGAGTCATCCGAGTTAGTTATGGAGTATTAGTTGTCTTAGTTGCTATGGACTGTTAGTTGTCTAAGTTGCTGAAGTAAGTGCTGAACTGCTGAACTACTTTTGATGCCTACCAGATGGGCATGCTACTTAAGATGCACTGTGATGCTTTTGTATGTAATGCCGACATGCTATGCCTGTGATGCCTGTGATGCATCTTACTGCTATGCCTGTGATGCATCTTACTGCTATTATCGTGATGCCTGTGATGCATCTTCTTGCTATATCTCGTGATGTATGTGATGCTTTTGTATGTCCGTGATGCATTGCCGGCACTTTTGAAGATTTGCCAGCGAAAGAAATTGCTGGCAGTTACATGTATGCTTGTAATGAGCATTGCCGGCACTTTTGAAGATTTGCCACGAAAACATCCGGAGGCATATCGATAAAGTGCCGGTAATACTGAGCATTGCCGGCACTTTTGAAGATTTGCCAAGAAAACATCCGGAGGCATATCGATAAAGTGCCGGTAATACTGAGCATTGCCGGCACTTTTGAAGATTTGCCACGAAAACATCTGGAGGCACTCGATAAAGTGCCGGTAATACTGAGCATTGCCGAGCACTTTTGAGAATTTGCCGAGAAATCGATGAGAATTACTGGCACAGACCCAAAAAATGCCGGCAAAGATTACAAATACAGGCACATTTGAGAAGTGCCGGCAAGAAAGTGCCGGCAATTCTAGCACCTGACGTAGTGGGTGTTCGTAGTACATGCTGCCGGAACGGCGGAATGGCAGGAGCCGATGCGATTGAGATTGGAGGGTTTGGGGATTTGGGGTTTTTCCCAAGAAGAAGCCGCAGCCCCGGCTCCCGACAGTCAGATCCGCCGCGCCTGCAGCACGCTACGGGAGAGGGCCCAACGCGGCGGGACACCGGCGGCCAGGGAGTGAACGGAGAAGGGGAGTACCGGAGTAGGGTGGGGAATGGCTGGGTAGACCTCCCGAGCGGGACGACGGCGGGCGTTATCCTTCAAACAAGGGAAGAGCTCGCTCTTGTCGGGGAGGCCGCGCGTCGAGGAAGAACAAAGGGAGGAGCTTGGGGACGTCGCGGAGATCGTACCGCGGCCGGACGAGGTGTGACGGCGGCGGCCGCGCCGGCGATGTCACGGACCGCTCGGGCTAGGGTTTCGGGCGGCACGGCGGGGCCCTTCTCTCCATGCCTATGGGAGCTGGCTTCGCCTGGGATGGAGGCGCACCCGGCGCCACTGAGGAAATCCTCCGCCGCAGTGGTCGGCGCTGGGTAGGTCAGTAGGTGAATGCGGTGGTCGGAGCTTCTCTCTGTGCGTGGACGGTGGTTCTGTTCGAAGTTGTGCTCAACAGCGCTTTGGGTTCAGTTCAGATGTGTACAGGGGTAAAACAGGAAATTCTAAATATTTAATCCACAAAAGAAATACTCACTCAGTTCTAAGACATTTTAGAATTTGGACACGACTAGGCAGCCTCCGGGGGCTCGTTAGTTGAAACCGGCCCTCAGAGCATCTCCAGTCGCGTCCCCCAAACCGTCCCCCAAACCGCGCCGGATCGAGCGTTTGGGGGACGTGTTTCGTTCGTGCCGCGTTTGGGGGACGTCGCTCCCCAGCCGCGTCCCCCAAACGCCGCCCCCAAACATTTAAAATAATTTTTTTGGCATTTTTATTTCAATTTCCACAAACTAATACATAATTTGGAACGTGGTTTACACGAAAACACAGTTTGGAACATGGTTTTCCACAAACTAATACATAGTTTGAACCATGGTGGACACAAATATAAAATATTGCAAAGAAACTAAACCTAACTAGGCCGTGCATCGAAGGTTTCGTGTGTTCGCTGCTAAGAAAGAACACTCGAGGGCACACCTGAGTCACCTAAGCCTGGAAAATCCAGCGGGAGGATGGTGCCCTTGTTGGTTCTACCGATGAGGCGAACGAGGCGAAACCTCCGTGCACGTATTCGGCTGCGAAGAAACAACACTCATTCAGTCGTCCTCCTCGTCGGTGCTCGTCGTCGTCCCTGTCGACGTGGTAGTCCCGGAGGCAGCGCCTCTCGTCGAAGACCTTGACTTTCATGTCCCTGTTGCCGAAGTAGGAGAACACGAGGATGAAGCCGGCTTGGAGGCTGTGGTGGCGCGCGAACTTCTCCCAGCCGATGTTGAGGTACATCTTGCCGCGCACGTCGTAGATCGCCTTGACGATCCACCGGCAGTAGCCGCACGAATGCTCCCGCGGATGCATCGTGCGCGGGCGTACGCCGCCGACGTACTCGGCGAAGGAGTCCGGCAGCATGCTGGATGCCGCGCGGGTCGCCCTCGAGGACGTGGACGAACTCGAACGGGACGTCCGGCTCCACGTCCATCTCCGACGATGATGAAGGCGGCGGCGTGGAAGGCGACGGCGAGCGTTCAGCTACGCCGCGGCCACGACCACGACCACGACCACGGCCGCGGCCGCGAGGTCCGCCTCTACCAGACATAGCGTCGAGTCTTGTTGAGAGATGGTGGCGGCTAGGGTTTGGGAGAGAGGCGCTAGGGTTTGTGTGTGAGAGGGACGATGAGAGGCGCCCCTTTTTATAGGCCGGAGGGAGGCGGAGGAGCGGTGGCGCTCATTAACACCGGCACGCAGAGCTAGGCGCGACGGGACGCGTCGCTGCGCCCTCTGCGGGGACCGTGCACCGTCGCCGCGCGCCAATAACTTCCGTCGCGAGGTAGGCGGCGGTTGGGTTTAAATTAATTGTGCCGCTGACGGGTCGGCCCCGCCACTCCCCGCCTCGCTTTTCGTTGTGTCCGGCGTCCCCGGTGCGTCCCACGTGGGACGGGGACGGGCTCGGGCGCCGGACACCGAATGGGGGCGCGCCGGACAAAAAAGGGCTTTGGGGGACGCGGCTGGAACGCTTTTTTTGTCCGGCGCGCCCCAAATCCCTTTGGGGGACGGTTTGGGGGACGCGACTGGAGATGCTCTCACCCCCAAAACAGAAAGAAACCCCCGACCAGTTTCCTCACGTCCAGAAAAGGAAAGTCGGGACAGCCCGTGGGAATCAAAGGGAATTTCTAGCTGGTCTGCGCGTGAACCAGCAACCCACTATACTACATATAACAAAGCTTTCTTCCTCGTCCATACTTCCAGGTTTCTTCCCTAACCCCCACCATGGTTTCTAGTTTCTGAATCAAAAAAGACAGCAGAAAACACTGAAGAAGAACACCAGCTGGGTAGTTCCTGCATAATAGATCTGAAAAAGGCAATTGCATCTTTTTACGGAATATCCATGGAGGTAGAAAAACAAATCTGCTACCTATTCCATTAAAGATCGTCCAAAAACCAAGAACCGGGAGTAGATGATCCAAACACATAAACTGTGAGTATATCATCCATGGACTACAACTAAAGTAGATCCAACTCCGGATACAATTAGATCACAAGCAAAAATTAACAAAATAGCAGGAGAAACCTACTGGAACCAGATTTTAAGTAGATGCAACTAGTAAAAAAAGCAACCTAGTTGGATCATACCTCTGCCAAACATCAAATTGGATGTTCCATATTTTCTTGGGGTGCACATGCACAGAGGCATGCAAGTACATACAATCTCAGGTGCAACTTATCATGTCATAAGCAGAAACTAAACTTGTAAATATAAGTTGTATACTCCATATATCCAAGTAGGCGACAAAAGGACGGTGATAGACAATTGTGACAGCAACTTTGTTCTCTCAGTACAAGAACATGGTACTGGTAGTTCCAGATTTGGCAACAAAACAAATTGGCAAGATAATATAAGTTCAGAGATATGTTCACGGAAACTAGACGGTAGCTTCGGCTACTAGTAATTTGTGAGCACTAAGCATCTGTCTTATCTGTCTTTTGAGCACATGTATGATAATTATTTCTCTGCTTGATCGTGCTGCCACCCATCCCCTGCATACTAGTTTTGTCTGAAAAAAGAAATGCAACTATATCAGTACGTATTGAGTTTGTGCAAGGGAAATGAATATAAAGTTGGTTATCGTTTATTTGTATGTTGCATGAGCATGAATTATCAAAATGAATAACCAAACTCAGATTTCACACTCCACATATGTCAGGACTAGATCTTAATGTTTCCCCTACAGAACATGTCGATATGAGCGATGTGGAGCCGATATTTTGCACTCAAGCTATATTGTAGACAAACTTAGGTGCTTCTAGTAGACAACTTAATCACAATGATGAAACAACTTATTTAAAACAGAAAAATAATGGCCAACTTATGCATAGTTGGTGGCATAAAAAAGATCTCAAAAAGGCAAACATTACACAAAACATCAAGGTCTAACCTTAATTCATTCTGGTATGCAAGGGTGTGTTTGGATCCTCTGGCAAACGATTCGGCCGCTCTCCGCTCGCCAACACATTGGCAAGAAAAACGCATTGATATCAGGGGCTGCCTTGGGCTTGCCAATTATTTGGAGCCCATCCAAACAACACTCGAAGTTCATGGGCATGCCAATATTTTGGGAAGTCCATCGTTCGCGTAGAATCAAACACACTCTTAATTACTCCTAGTAGACACCTTAGGTACTTCTAGTACACAACTTAGTCACAATGATGAACCAACTTATTTTTAACAGTAAAAATAATGGCCAACTTATGTATAATTCATGGCATAAAAATCTCAAAAAAGGCAAACTTACTAATTATCAGTATGCAACTTAATTATTTATAGTAGACACCTTAGGTTCTTCTAGTAGACAACTTAATCACAGTGATGAACCAGCTTATTTTAAACTGAAAAATAGTGGATAACTTATGCATAATACATGGCATAAAAATATCAAAAAGGGTCAAATGTACTGGAAAAATTAGTCTGCAACTTAATTACTTCTAGTAGACAACTTAGGTACTTATAGTAGACAACTTAATCACAATGATGAACCGACTTATTTTACATATGGTTCCAGATGGTAATACCAAGTTTAGCAAACATTATCATACAATTTAGGCTTGTTAATTGAGCAACTTGGTAAAAATATTCTTAAGCAACTTTTAAGAAAGTTATACTAAACCCAAGTTGGGAAAGAAACTTAATTCATGCCAGTACTCAACTTAGGCATATTAAGCATACAACTTAATTAACCGAAAGTAGCCAACTTGTGCATGTTGCTCCAAAAAAAGAAAAGGAACCCCATCTAGACTATAAAACACAACTTAAGCATGTTGGTAGAACCAACTTGCTTCATTTCTGTAGCCAACTTAGTCATGTTGACAATACAACTTAATTAACCCATAGGTAGCCAAGTTATGCATGTTGCTCCAAAAAAGAACCAGAAAACTAACTAGACTCGAAAACACAACTTAAACATTTGGTGGAACCAACTTAATTCATTTCAGTACCCAACTTAGGCATACTGAGAATACAACTTAATTAACCCAAAGTAGCCAACATGTGCATGTTGCTCCAAAAAAAAAGGAAATCCAACTAAACTATAAAACACAACTTAAGCATGTTGGTAGAACCAACTTGCTTCATTTCTGTAGCCAACTTAGCCATGTTGATAATACAACTTAATTAACGCAAAGTAGCCAACTTATGCATGTTTTTCCAAAAAAAACAGAAAACTAACTAGACTATAAAACACAACTTAAACATGTTGGTGGAACCAACTTAATTAATTTAAGTACCCAACTTAAGCATATTGACAAATACAACTTAATTAAACAAGTGGCCAACTTACTCACGTTGCTCAAAAAGGAAACCTAGGTAGACTATAGACATCCACACAACTTAAGTACATGGCCGGCCCATAGGACGGGGCGCCCGCCCCGGGCCCCCGACAGTCAGGGGCCCCAACCCAGCTAGTTGGTCTGTACTGATACAAGTCTTGAGAAATGGTTAACGAGCCTAGAATGCAAATGCAAGCCCATTCCGATATGCTGGTGGAAATCACTAAACATCAATTGAGCGCTACGATTCGTCTCCTCTCTAAATTTCAGGAACAACGACCTCGTACCTTCCCAAGGTTGCAGCCAGGTATTAATGGAGGCTAACAACGTGATTCCAGCCAGATACTACTCCGATTCATATGCGGAGGTAGCACCTCTTTGCACATTTTTCTCTGCTCTTCGACTCAATTTCAGCATATGCAAATCAAGGACTGAGCGCCCTCAATTGGATCTAGGAGAGTGCTCAAGTTAAAGGGGAGAAGTCCATTCAGTTAATGATCTGGTATTTTTTCCATGCTGCAGATCAAGCCATCTATATCCAAACCGAGCCATATACAAGTGCTTTTATTCCATTCTTCCTTGATCTTTTGTGCAACTTATTCTGTGATGTTCTATGTACATTTATCCTATAAGATGGTCTTGTATCTGTATGAATTAATAGTGTTACCAGACTATCCTGATTTAATTCCCTTCAATATCGACCGGTCCTAAAAACTAATACTACTTTGTATTACCACCTTTAGAGTAGAGATGATCAATCTTAGGTAGTACTCAATGTATATTTTTATTTTGCAATATAATGTATTAAGTATTTTAACAGAAATACAAATTATATGTGTATGACCAAGGGCCACTTGCTACTTGTCTTGCCCTCGGGCCCTCTAACATATGAATCGGCCCTCCTTAAGTATACCGGAAGAAATCAACTTAAGCATGATGACAATGGCAACTAAATTAAACAACTGGCCAACTTATATGTGTTGCTCCCTTTCTTTCATTCAAAACCTGCACCCTTTCTCTAACCCATACATCAGACAACAAAACATGCAAGCGTGTTATCACTTTTATTCAGAGGACTATTACCTAGTTTGCTTCGGTGTATCAAACTTCAATCCTTTTGGTGATGGTCTGACCTATGGTGCTCCAGATACGGTCGCCCTCTCGTCGTCGTGACCATTGTGGCCGTCGTCACCATCACGGAGAGCCATTGCAGCTCTCTCCGTCGTTGTCTCCTCTGCACGGACCGATGCCACGAGTTGCTGAAGCTGCTGTTGTTCCTGACGATAAGCTGCTCATCAGCAGCCGGTTGAGTTGTCATATTAAGGTGTAGATAGACACCTGTATACACCTGCAATAGTTTTGGGGATGTGAATCACCAATTCAACCGTGAGTTGTCATTTAGAAAGTCTCTTAGCACCGGTAATTGGGGGAAAAAGGGGACACATGTAACGGACGCAGAGTACTATGACCTAGGGCACATATACCAGGCTACCAGCAGATAAACCACGCAACTAGTACCAATCCACCACAAGCACCCAAATGCACATGTCACCAGTATCATTATCATAGAAGGGAGAGTTGAGGAACTACCTGACCGAAGTAGACGAAGCAGAGGAGGAGGCTAACTGAGCCAGGCCACGACGAGCCCAGGAAGAAACAGCATCACCACACCACAGTACCATCACCATACCACTGTAGAGCCGCGCCATGGATGAAGTCGACGGAGAGGGGTCGTGGAAGCACCGCCGGCAGCCGAGCCGTACGGCTAGGGTTTGCCGCGCGGACACGCGTTGGAGGAGGATGGCTTGGCGGCTGTGGGGAGCTCGCAGAGATGACGGTGGTCGAGCTTTTTCGGCGGGTGGAGGCGTCAGCGACGGCTGGATCCGTGTGTGGCGGCAGCGGCACATCAAGGGCTCGCGTGTGCGTCGAGGGAGCGGCGAGCCGTGCTGGGGATTCAGAGAAGGAGGCGATGATAGAGCCGCAGCCGCACACGGGGCGCCAACCGCGGCTGGCGGCGGCCGGGAACAACGGCGGCGGCGGCAGCTTGAGGGGAACGAGGGGGAGGACGCGTGCGGTGTGCGTGCTAGGAATGGGGAACGAATTTGGGAGAGACAGAGAGTGGGGAGCAAACCTGTCGGAACCGGATGCGGGACGCGGGCGTGATCGACACCATCGGATGGTCACAAAACGGAGGCTCGGATGATCCAGCCAGCCTCCGAGCACTTTTTAGCATCTGGGTTAGAATTTTTCGTAAATGCATTATTTAGACGCGGTTCACTTAGGGCTGGACATAAAATGAGTACTCGTTTGCTCGACTTAATGAGCTCGAGGCGAGTTGAGCAACATTTTTTTTTTGCTCGATAAAGTTAACAAGCTAAACAATTGAACCAAACATGTGCGTGAGCTACTTAAGATTGGTAACAAGTTAGTGTTGGGCCACATTATTGGGTACTTAGGCTCCTAGCCCCTTTAAGATGAGGCAAACAAGCAACAACCAAGTCCATCAAGGGAGACCAATGGAGCGACCCAATAATCTAACGAAGTAGCCCTCCCAAACTATTCCTCATTTAGTCATATGCGGCGGCACCCTAGGGTTGTGCTGACCTCCTTAGATGTTCGTCCGCTGGTCGCCTTGCCAGACCCCTCGCTCCGCCCACGACACTATGGTGTGTACCTGCTCGTCGGGGCAATGGATTAGCGGAAGAAGGTGGTGTCCAAGTTCAAGACGATATCCGGTTCTGATCCGCATGCTTTCTTTTGCATTGCCTAATCCTCATACTAGGTATCTGGCCTAGTTAGCTTAGCTGCATATGTATGTGTATCTTACCATGTTGATATGAACACTGAGAGGTAGATATGTATGCTTAGGTAGATACGCATATCGACCGCTAACAAGCATGTAAGGAGCTGAGCCAAACCATGATTTCAACTCGTTGTTCTTAACGAGCTTAACAATCAAAGCCTTGACGATCACGAGCTTAATGATCAGAGGCTTAGCGATCCGAGCAGCTCATTAGTCCACCTCAAGCTTTAGGGTGTAGGTCCACACATTTTGATCCATATCTAGTCTACTTTTAAATTATACCTGTAGAAAGATCTCATATTAGTAAATAGAGGAAGTAATTTATCTAACAAAAGAGGGCGGACAGAGTGATAAAACCAGCAATGTGACAAACCTTTCGGTGGTATAAACTTTGATATATATCTTTTGATGGTATAAATCTAAAGGTGTCATCTTTTAAATGTACCGACTTTCAAACAAAATCAGCGTCTTTGATTTATCTTCCATAAATGAAATAACTAAAATGATATACGTATAACAAGCACAGTGACCCTCTCAATGCGATGGCATCTTCTCTAGAGGGTTTAAAGTGTTCACGAAATAAAAGTATGATTTTATGGATATCACATTATCTACAATTATGTGATAAGAAACAGAGAATGTATTTGTACACACAAGCATGTGTGTGGGTGTTTCCTATTAGTGATCAGCAGAAAAAGTTCTGAACAACGAAATAGTGTCTCCTCAAATTAGTGAAGTGTAAAGAACTACTCTTCTGTCACATGTAACTATTACTCCGTATTATTACTATTTTGAAAAAAAAAGATATGCAGTTGATGCTTAAATTCCATGTAATTGTACAGTGCAAGTGTTTAATAGAGAGGATGTTGATGAATACATAAATCAGTTGTACTCTCTCAGATCGGAGGGAGTAGAAGTTTGTGTTATTATCATTCAGCTTGATGGCTGCCTGATGAAATTCATCATTCACATAGTTTCACCCAAAGACGCAACACCTTTCATCTTTTGATGGAAAAGGTAACTATTAGTGAAAGGAAATGGATAGTTCTTATTCACCTTATTGATGGGATGGCTGAACTGATCATTGTAACTGTTGAATGTTGCAAGCAACTGAGCTTTGCTCCTTGTAGTGAGAATCCTGATGATTTCCTCGTGACCATAGGCCTTGTCCAGGATTTTATCCTGGAGTATCTTGGCTTCAGAGTGTGCCAACGATGTGTTCACCTCTGGGCCGTCATAGCGGTATGCACTTACAAGAGGCACCAACATATCTGAGTTTGGGAACTGAAGGTGTTCTTTAGCAGCATTGAATGTTCTAGGACGTCGCCTAGAGGAGGGTGAATAGACGGTGTATAAAAACTTCTACTTGAGAGCTAAACTAGGCGGAATAAAACTACACATGTGTTTACTAGTTTAGCTCAAAGTCTATCAACTAGGGGTTTGCCTAAGAGCACCAACAACCTATGCTAGCATGATGAGCACAATGTGATAACAAGCAAGGTATATCACATCAAGCAAGATAGATATAACAAGGTAAAGCGCATAGGTAAAGGAGCTCGGGTTGAGAAGTAACCGGTGCACGAGGAGACGATGATGTATCCCGAAGTTCACACACAAAGGTGCTACGTCTCCGTCTGGAGCGGTGTGGAGGCACAAGGCACTCCAATGAGCCACTAGGGCCACCGTATTCTCCTCGAGCCTTTCCACCAAAGGAAAGGCCTCGATCCACTAAGGGACCCTTGAGGGTGGTGACCGAACCCGTACAAGCTTGGGCAAACTCCCAAGTATCACGCTTGAGGCAACTCCACAACACGGAGGCTCTCAAGTGCACGGCCACAAGAGGCTACAACACACCACCAAGCCACCAAGATGCTAATGCGCCACAAGAGGCTAACACACTCCACAAAGGCCACAACGCCACAAAGACCACCACGCCACAAAGACGATAAGGCCACTAACGCTACAAGACCACAAAGGAGACACGGCCACTAAGGCAAGATGGCCACTAAGGCAAGATGGCCACTAAGGCAAGAACACCACTAAGATCGAACACTCACTCTACGAGATCGAAACCCCAGAGAGAACTCAAACCGATGCACCTAATGCAATGGCTAAGAACACCACTAAGATGCCCAAGTTCTTCTCTCCCAAATTCCAACAAAGCTACAAAAGCTATTGGGGGAATAAGGGAGGAAGAACAAATATGTGGAGAAACACCAAATAACTCCAAGACCTAGATCTAGCAAGATCCCCTCACTTGAAGAGGGATTCAATTGGTGAAGCTCTAGATCTAGGTCTCCTCTCTCCTTTCCCCCAAAAATATGCAAGAAATAGTGGGGGTATCAAGAGGAGGAAGAAAGAACTCAAGGTCAACAATGGAGGAGAGAGAATGGAGAGGAAGAAGTGTTTGTGCCGGAGGTGGAAGAGAGGTATAAATAGGGGCTCCAAAATATAGCTGTTGGGGGCTGGAAAAACGGTCAGATTCGCGCAAACCGGTGCTACCAGCATTGTCAGCCGAGTACTACCGCTTTTCCCCAAAAATCCAGATCTGAAAAATGGCCCAAAACCGGTAGTACCGTTCTGCGGAGCGGTACTACCGCTTGTGTTCAAAACCGTGAAAAAAGCAAAGAGAGAGAGAGATGGTGGCAGGGCAGAGCAGCAGGCGAGCGAGGCAGGCGCGCGCGCAGCGATGCGGGCGTGGCCAGCGTGCAGCGTGGCACAGCAGCAGGTGGAGCCAGGGGAGCAGCATGCATCAGCGCGTGGGGGTGGCGTGGAGGCAGCGAGCGGGAAAACGCAGCATGCGGGGCGGCGGCGTACAGCGCGCGCGAGGCCCGAGGGCGGGAGCCGTCCGTCGGTCGGCTGCCTCGATCTCCCGCAGATCGAGCAGGACGCGGGCGACGGAGCGATCCGTGGCGACGGCCTGGCGAGCGCGAGCGTGCGGTGCGGTGGAACTGGGCCGTGCGGGGCACGGCGGCCCAAGGTGAGGTGGCGGTGGGTGGCTGTTTGGTGAAGAAAGGCTTGGGCGGTAGTACCGGCCCGGTACCGGAATTACGGTACTACCGACCTGGTACCGGCTCGGTACCGCTTTGGAGCCAGTAAGTCTGGGAGGGCTGTGAGGAGGTTGGGCCGGTACCGCACGCGGTAGTACCGGCCGGCCCAAAAACGTTTTCCTTTTCTTTTTCAAATAGACGCATACGAAAAACGCAATATCTTGAACTAGGAAGATCGGAATGACATGAAACCAATTTTGTTGGAAAGAGGGCGATAAGAGCTATCACTACACAAGGTGAAAACATGAAAAAGAGTGAGTGATGATTTTCTCATGGTTATAGAGGTGTAACCTCTCAATACGGTATATCGGGAAAATCATCACCCTCGCACATGCAACATGCGATGCAACCGGAATCCGTTTCATGGATAAGAACCAAGAAACACGATGCAATGCATGCAAGGTTTGAGCTCTCTCCGATGATGCGACCTACTATCCTATCGATCACAAACCTTATCCTTGCGCGTTCCTCTCGAGTCGGTAAGCTCTGTCTTCACCCTCTTCATCATGGTTCATGCCACCGTCTTCCTCCAACACACACGCCACCGTCTTCTTCGATCTTGTACGCACGTCACCGTCTTCATTCATCTTCTACGCCGTCTTCATCTCTCTTCATCTTCAACACGGTCTTCGTCTCTCTTCGACACCGTCTTCGTCATAGTACTCCGTCTTCTTCATCTTGCAACCTTGAGTCCAACATGGCTATGGACTTGACCTAAGATTGATTCTCAATGCAACCGTTAGTCCATAGGGATTGTCATCAATTACCAAAACCACACATGGGGTAATGGACATGTTCTTTCAAGCATTCATACATGCAGTTAAGTATTTCGGAATTTTAATCCTTATTTTTATCTGGACCAGTACCACATCCTAAAAACAGAACGCATATCAGGCTTAACTGAAGAGCAACTTGCCTAATCAACCTAACAAACAAAACGCATATCATGAACATTTAAGTAATTTCCAGAGTTTAACCTATTTCTATATCTGGATCAGTAGCGTATCTTACAAATACAACGGATATCATGAACATTCAAGTAATTTCAGATTTTGACCACTTTCTATATCTGGGTCAGTAGCATATCTTACAAATAAAATGCATATCTTTACTATTAAATGGGAGTTGGTCGTTTGACACTCAACGCACTTTGGTGGTCGTCATTGAAAAGATCCTGGCCATCCAATCACCTCTCTCAACGTTCGCCGTCGGATGGGTTTTGTCAGAGCACCTCTTTCCCCCGCTCGCTAATGGCCCCATCAAAACAAATCATTGCTTTCCTGTTTCGTTATTTTCTTGCCTTTTCCGCTAATTGTTAATAGATCAAAACAAATCAAATAATTTAATACTTTCCTTTTCCGCTCTACTATCTCCGCTCTATTCTGCGCACACACCTTTGATATACCGCCCCATTAGCAACACCTCGCACCGCACGTGCACACCTTCAATCTGCCACCGCCATTGAAGAAACTATCGCCTTTGAAGGAGGAGACGGAGGCCTTCAAGACCTCGCCATTGAGTGGCCTCCTAGGGCGGACGTGCGCCGCCGCTGGCATCGCCACAATTATTTCCTTTGCCCCGCCACTGTCAACGTCTTTCTCTACGTTGCCCGCCCACGCAAAGGGGTGAGTGAGGGCCCTCGCTGATGCGTCATCACCAACTCCCAAGTGAGCCGTATTATCCGCCTCACCCCTCGGATTCTAACACGTTGCTGTGGTTTTAGTTTCCATGGATTGGAATCAGATGGATCGGCTTGATCTGCTCGTCGTGCTCCACTCATCAAGGTTCCTGTCGTTTATTAGAGGTGATGCGGCCTGCTGGGCTGTTGGGACATCAACACCTCGTTCGTGCTGCTCCCGCCCCTACCCTTCCCTGCGCTACTACAAGAGTTGGATCGGAAATTCAAGTGTTTGGGTAAAGCTCCCGGTGAACTCTCGCATTTTTTTACATAGTTTTTTTCGGGACAGGCTATGGATCATGGAAAGAGATGCAACCGGATGAAGGAGTAACTTGTATTAGTTTTGTTCTTAGAAGATTGGATTTTATAACAATTTTGGCGAGTTACCAATTGGAGGCTATTTGTTCCGTATATGCAAACGAGATAGATTCTTGATTATACGAGGGTTATGCATAGGAAGTCTAGCGAGGCAAGATTATTGTTTTTGTTTTTAGATCATTCTATTTTATACCACAAGTATACCTTTACGCCATGAATTAATCTCGCACTAAATTTCTTGAAGAATTTCCATTGTTCCGGAGGAACCAGGGGTGAGCACGACGGTGGCCCCTGGGTTCTGATCTTCTTTTCGATGTCCTGCTGTCACCGTGTCCGCAGTCTACGCCGACGGCCGGATGCCCTTGATTGTTGTCACCGGAGCCCCAATGTTATATTTGAGATGCACAATAAACGAAGAACGAAAAGTAAAACACTGCAGGGGACACGAGATTTTAACGTGGAAAACCCTTGCAACACACAAGGGAAAAACCACGGGCGCCAGCCCAAAAAAACTTCACTATTTCGGTGGTGTTTACAAACGCCGTGGGTGTACAATGATGCGATGATAACCCTAGCGGCGGCTTACAGGGAATATAAATAGGCGGTGGCAACGATCCTCGCTCCGCTCGTCAGAAGTTAGCCTCCCTTTAGTATATGAATTTGGATCACAAAATAACAAACTCCACCTTGAGACAAATTCCTTGTAGCATGAACTTCAACAATCACCTAAATCAACAAAGAAAACACTTGCTGGCGCCAATAGCCACTTGGGCTAAACAGTTATACCAACCAAGCTTGAGCAAAGCTCAAACTTGGACACAGGGACAGGCTTAGTCATCATATCAACAGGATTATCATGAGTACTAATCTTGCATACCTTCACTTTACCTTTTGCAACCACATCTCCGATTGCGTGGTACTTAATATCAATGTGCTTTGTCCTATCATGGAACATCTGATCTTTAGTAAGATAAATAGCACTTTGACTGTCATCGAACAACTTAATGCAAGAATTATCTCCACAAAGCTCAAGCATATAACCCTTTCAGCCTAAACAGACCTCTTTACCTGCCTCAAGCAATAGCCATGTACTCAGCCTCGGTAGTAGATTGTGCAACAAGATCCCGCAAAGTAGCCTTCCAGCTAACAAGCACATCCACCAACAAGTGAACACATAACCTGTGAGGGACCTTCTCCGATCCAAATCGCCAGCATAATCTGAATCCACATATCCGGCGAGCCCCTCACCAATCTCGCCAAACCTCAAGCAAGCTTTTGATGTGCCGCGAAGGTACCCGAAAATCCACCGAACTAGCTTTCCAATGTTCTTTACCGGGATTAGCCATGTATCGACCGACCAAACTCATAGCATATGATAGATCGGGACGTGAACAAACCATGGCATACATCAAGGAACCAACAAGCACTAGAATAGGGAACTCGAGACATGTACTCAATATCATCTTTAGAGCTAGGACATTGCAAAGCCGACAACTTGAAATGAGAAGCAATAGGAGTAGTAACTCGACTTTGCATCATGCATATTAAAACGATGAAGAACTTTCTCAATGTACTTTTCCCGACTAAGAAACAACAAACTAGACTTTCTCGTCCTTTTGATTTCCATGCCTAGTATTTTCTTAGCGGGACCAAGATCCTTCATCTCAAACTCACTACTTAATTGATTCTTTAAAGTAGTGATCTCTTTCATGCTCTTGGCAGCAATCAACATATCATCAACATATAGCAGCAAATAAATAGGTGATCCATTAACAAACTTGATATACACACAACTATCATACCGAGATCTCTCAAAACCATGTGTAAGCATAAATGAATCAAACCTTTTATACCACTCGTCGTGGCGACTCGATTTCGGACCATAAAGGGACCTCTTTAATTTGCAAACAAGATCCTCCTTACCGGGCACAACATAACCTTCAGGTTGGTCCATATATATATCCTCCTCCAACTCACCATGCGAAAAGCGAGTCTTTACATCTAGCTGCTCAAGCTCAAGATCATGCATAGCAACAATACCAAAGAAAGCACGAATAGAACTATGCTTCACAACCGGGGAGAATACATCATTATAATCAACACCTGGAATTTGACTGAAACCTTTTGCTACTAACCTTGCCTTAAACCGTGGAGGCTCATTAGGAGACAAACCTTCCTTTCTTTTGAATATCCACTTGCAGCGGACAGCCTTCTTTTGTTTAGGCAAGTGCACAACATCCCATGTGCCATTCTTCTCAAGCGATTGCATCTCTTCTTGCATCGCACCTACCCACTTCTCTTTATCAACCGAAGCAATGGCTTCAGTATATGTAGCTGGTTCAATATCATGCTCCACCTGTTCAGCACAACTCAAAGCATAAACAACAATATCACATTCTTGAATTAATCGGGTAGGAGGTGTAATATTTCTCTTAGGGCGGTCAGCAGCAATAGACCGTCCTTGTCGCCGAACAAAAGGTGGTGAAGGTGGAACATCATTATCATCATTGTTGGTTTCAGGAAACACATTTTCATTCTCCTTTGCGTGCTCCACCCGCACGCCAATTCCGTGTCTGCTCATCATCGGAAACATCGGGAGAATCAATAGCATCGAAATATCGATAGACGGACTATCATTAAACATAACCGCCTCATTAAAAACGACATTCCTGCTCAACACAATTTTCTTAGTTTCAGGATTCCATAATCTATATGCCTTAACTCCCGAACCATAACCAAGGAAGATGCACTTAACAGCCCTTGGCTCCAACTTTCCATTATCAACATGAGTGTAAGCGAGTGCAACCGAAAACTCTCAAATCCGAATAATCGACAGGCGAACCGGACCATACCTCAATTGGAGTTTTCTTATCAAGTGGAACAGAAGGTGACCTGTTGATGAGATAACATGCGGTGGAGGCTGCTTCAGCCCAAAAACCTCTATGCATCTTTGCATTAGACAACATGCAGCGAGCCCTCGAAATAATGGTCCTGTTCATGCGTTCAGCCACGCCATTCGTTGAGGGGTGTACGGAATGGTATGATGTCTTACCATCCCATCATTGCTGCAAAACTCATCAAATTCATTTGAACAAAATTCCATACCATTGTCGATACGGAGTATCTTAACCTTTTTTCAGTTTGGGTTTCTACCATAACTTTCCACTTCTTAAAAGCATTAAAAACATCAGATTTATGTTTCAGGAAATATGGCCACACTTTTCTTGAGTAATCATCAATAATTGTAAGCATGTAATTAGCACCACCATTAGAAGTTCTACGGGACGGACCCCAAACATCGAGCGTGTACATAATCTAAAATGCCTTTGGTGGTATGAACGGAAGCATTAAATTTTACTCTTTTATGCTTACCAAAGATGCAAGTGCTCACGAGAACTCAAGATTACCTAAATCGCAGCCATCAATTAGCTCTCTCTTTGCCAATTCTGCCATGCCAAGCTCACTCATATGTCCAAGACGCTTGTGCCAAAGGTTAGTCTTACTAGTTTCATCGGAACTAACAAGCAGCGAGCAATACCGGGCAAAGTGCTACCTCTAAGGACATATAATTTCGCAGAATTCATATCACCAATCATAATAATGAGAGAACTCTGATGATACCTTCAAAAGTTTGTTCCCACCTTTGTACTTGTACCCGTCACAATCAAGGGTACTCAAAGAGATCAAATTCCTCGCCATGGAGGGTATGTGTTTCACTCCCTGTCAACGTGCGTGTCATCCCATCATGGGTCTTGATCTCGAACAGAACCAATGCCAACAATGCTGCACCTGGTTGTCATTCCCCACACGCACAAAATCTCCACTCTGCACGGACTCATAAGAACCGAACCAATCTTTGTTACAGCAAATATGAAACGAACATGCGGTATCAAGAATCCATTCATCATCACGTGAAACACATGCAGCCAAAACAGCTAAGCAATCTCCATCGGAACTATCACTACCAGCAACAACGAGCAGCCTCACCCTTACCGGGTGACAACGGCAGCCTTACCATTACCATCATTATTTTTCGGTTGGTAAGTTCCGTTCCTTTTCTCCTTGTTCTGCAGGCTTCCAACAATCATCAATATTGTGGCTAGATTTCTTACAATACCTGCAGAACTTGTCACGTCCTTTGGACTTTGAGCGACCTCTATCGCCCTTGCTCTTATCTCTGTTGTTGTGGTAGTAGTTATCTCGCTCGCTTCAGTCCTGCCACGGACCTCTAACGCCTCCGCCTTGGAGGACGAACTTTCAGCCTGCACCATAAATTTCATTTTCTCCTTTTGTTGGAGAGCATCATAAACTTCCGCGAGAGTTAGTTTGTCGCGGCTCAATAATATGGTGTCACGAAAATTACTGAAAGAATTAGGCAGCGAGCATAAAAGAAGAAGACCTAAATCCTCATCCTCATACTTAACTTCTATAGACTGCAAATCGAAACAATCTCTTTCCAGGAAGATAGGTGATTCATTACCGAACCTCCCTCTTGCAACTTATGCGAGAACAGCTTCATCTTCACGTGCAATCTGCCCGTGAGATCCTTGGACAAACAGATCTCCTCTAGTTTAACCCATAACTCGGCGGTGGTTTTCTCCCTGCAGCACTTCTGCGAGAATATTATTTGACGAGATGGAGTTGAATCAACGATAAAGCCTTACGGTCTTTTCGCTTCTCCGCATCGGTCCAGGTATCCTTCGCTTTCTCGCCGAAAGCATCGATCGCTTCATCCGGATCCGAAGATTGGGCGAGAATCGCCCTCATCTTCACTTGCCACAAAGCAAATCTCGTGGTGTAGTCCAGCTCGCGGTAGATCGAACTTCGGTGACGACATCTCGTAAACCCTAGATCCAAAGAACACGGGCTCCGATACCACTTGTTATATTTGAGATGCACAATAAACGAAGAACGAAAAGTAAAACACTGCGGGGGACACGAGATTTTAACGTGGAAAACCCTTGCAACACACAAGGGAAAAACCACGGGCGCCAGCCAGCAAAACTTCACTATTTCGGTGGTGTTTACAAACGCCGTGGGTGTACAATGATGCGATGATAACCCTAGCGGCGGCTTACATTCGGCCCAAGCCTCCGGCGACGGGCCTCGCTCCGCTCGTCAGAAGTTAGCCTCCCTTTAGTATATGAATTTGGATCACAAAATAACACCCAACATACTGCCAATACTTATTCGCGCAGCAATATCCAAGCCCCTGAGGGGTTCTTCCGAGCGATCATTCATTTATTTTGTGGTTATTCAATTGATGCTAAACATGTTAGGCTAACTAAAAACTTCAGCCGGACTGAACTGTTTCAGGGTGTAAGGAGAGAAACACTAGGGCCTCTTTAATTGGTTTGTGCTAATATTTGCCGTTCTTGGTGTTTTCTTCTGAATATTAGATGATTTTCTACCCCTAGGTCCATGGTTTTTTACTCATTATTTTTTTATTCCTTGCAGGCTAATTTGTTTCAGTTTATGGGAGTACCTTCCGAAATATCTATACATCTTATATAAAAATATTTAACATCATTCTATACTTCCTTATATTTGTGTCCCTTGAAACTTAGTATGGTGCCTTGTACTGTAAATTTATCATCTTTAGTAATGCTGCTGATTTTTTTCTTATACTGTAAATTAAAAATATTCCCTTGTACTGAAATTTGATTTAAGATGCTTAGTTTTCCTATTATTTTGTACTTATTCCCTTGTACTGAAATTTATAATATTCCCTTGTACTGAAATTTGATTTTTTTCTACTTATTTTGTTTTTAAGATACTCAGTTTTATTGCACCAAGATTTACCTTGTCGCTGAACTTTCATAGGAAGGAGAAGCTCAAGGGAGCAAACAGAACAAGGAGGATGGAGCTAGACTAGAAAGGAAAAGTTATGGCAATAAGCATGTACAGTAAGCTTCACTCAACTCATAATTCCTAACCACAATGTGTTTGATGGTTGCCATGGATAAAACCAGCATAGTTTTCTTTTGATTAAGGAGTTTGTCATAGAGCCTAGCCGCACATGCCCATCAGCAATGAAGATGTCGCCTCACCGGACACAGAAAGTTGATTGTATTGTAAGTTTCTCATTGTTTCTTGTACTTCCTAAACGTATGGCTAGCAGAATATTTTCTATGTCGACTTGTAACAAGCACGAGCATGCCATTTATAAACAATAGTTCATAGGTAAAAGTGCTGATGCGAGTATACTTATTTTCATTGTAGTAGAATTTATTGTTTTGTAATGTGCTATATTTCTTCTTCTTTCTCATTTTTTTGGGGAAAACACTATTTTAATATAAAAAAGGTGAGCTGCAATCTTGGCTTCCTTCACTTGAAAAGATTACTCATTTGATTGCTTTGACCACTTTTGTAGGTTCTGGTTGAATTCCGCAAAATAAATACCCATGTAACTTCATCAATGGCACAATGATTTGCAATTTTTTTTTTTTTGCTTACTGGTGTAACTCTAGGAAGACAAACTGATATTCAGGTGCAAAACTTTGTCATGTACATTGTTATTTTCTATCCAAATGTGCTGAAACATCTATACTGCCTTAACTTTGTGTCCCTTGAAACTTAGTTATGCTGCCTTGTACTGTAAATTTATTATCTTCAGTCATGGTACTGAAAATTTTCTTATACTGTAAATTTTATAAAGCTAGAAAATATTCCCTTGTACTAAAATTATCTGAAAGTATTTCCAAATATGTTGCAATTTCTTAGTGAGTGAAGGTGCTTTTTTTCTTCGAGAAAACGCAAAAGGGTTGCAGCTCATTTCATTGAAAATGTTAGGGAAAATTTACAAGCCTAGAGAAGCTGATTACATAGCATGAAAAAGATGTTTTAATGGACATCCCATGTCTCTCTCAGTTACACACGAAGACCTAGAGGATTTAGTGAGTGAAGGTGCTTGACAATACACAAAAATGTACTACCCCATTTGTGCTTGAGTTTGAGAAAGAGGGTATTATTTAAACCATGTAAATTTTGAATTACATTTTAGGCCAGTTGGAGTCCCACGTTGATGGTCAGTTTTAATTAACCAGACCTAATTTGGATGTTATTATCAGAAAATTATGCAAAGTCACTATTGGAATTTCTGATCAATCATTTAGGATTCTAGCCTTTATTTTACAAGTGGCAAAATTTTGCTTTCCTTGTAGCTTTCTGGTGCAGTACTGTTCAGGTGCACGTCTCTTAGTTAAAAGGGTCTTGGAAAAACATGATCTTTAGTGCAGGTTGATCGGATATATAGGATTAAGCGTATACAAAAAAAACTTAGCATGATATGCGCTTTGTTTCTTCTTTTACATATTCGTCTTCAGTGAACTTTTTTGCAGCAAGCCTGCATTATGCACTTCGGTTCTCTTTTTACATTTATCCTTCGCTGAAATTCTCTTCAACAACAATGTATCCATCTATGGCTCACACATTTAACTTAATTAGTAATGCTTTTAACAATTGTACGATAATGTCATAGCCACAGTGGCAATAAACTAATAATTGCAGGTCTTAGTCAAGCAGGAGCTGAAGAGGGCAAAGTGACGGTAGAAAAATCATATATGGACCGACTGAAGGAGTTCAATTCTCTTTCAGAACTGTTGTAACTGTCTGAATAAAACTTAATTTGATACATCAAGGTGTCTGGCTTGTCAAAATCCTCTAGAAATACAATGCATTGGCTGGTTAACTATTTTTTCAATAAATAGGTTCTGATTGTACGCAAAAAAAAAGCCTGTAGTGGGGAGCTAGCAGAAATGAGAAATAAGCGAGAAGTGCAGATAGGCAGTGGGAGAGAGGCAGAGGCAGGGCTGCAGCCCGCAGGGTAGGGTGGTTGTTATTAGAAAGGGAGAATGTGCAAAAAAGCATGATCAATTTTGTTTGTGAATGTTGGCACCATCTGTATAATGAATTCCATGTCATTATTGTTTTGTTATAGAACATATTTATTTTGTGCATCCTAGACATGGAACATATCTCATCCAATAATGCCATGTTAAGCTCCATCACTGTCAACCATAATACTTTTGTAGGTTGTGTTCTGCTTACTCACAAACCTGCTATCTATCCTAAGACCGATGTACTTCTCAAAACTAAGATAACGACTATAGACAGCAAAATATGTTAGCCATATTTCTAGGTATATATGAGAGCAAGAGAAGGTTTGACTATTCAGTTGGTTAGCTTGACATATGGCTAGCACAAATGAGCGATATGATCTAGGCGACATTTTAGAAGTGTTGTCTATGAAAATTATTACTTGAAGTTGTACACAAGAGTTTGGATATGATCTTGATAAGGGAGATGTGGTTTGGGTAACCCAAACTGCAAGAGGCAAGTAGGGAGGGAGATGTGGTTTGAGTAAACCAAACTGCAAACTCTCGTGTAAGGTGTCGTCGTTGAAAATGACGACTTCAAATGTGCCTTTGTCTGCATATCCTCCACATCATTAGGAGTATTCATGTACATAATATTTACATGTGATTTATGTAACAAACTTGAGGTTCCGTAGCAACGCACGGGCATTCAACTAGTGTTTATAACTATCCTAACATGGAGAGAGGCCGCTGGCAAATTAAAATAATCCAGATCTTGTTTGACGACTTGCAACAGTATAAACATCTCACATGTAATTATCAAACATATATCATCAATCCGTGCATCTAATATCAGTGTTCAGAGAGTAAAATGATAAACTGCATTAGATCAGTTACATGGATAGAATGATTCTTTATCGAAGAAAAATGAAAAGAATGATTTGCTACTTGACCAGTCATCTCCACGACACAGTACTTTACTAAACACGACAGAAAGAGGGTGATATGTTGCTGAAGCCAAACACAATACATCATGATCCAGCTACGCGACACAATGAATTAAAGATTCACATACTATCCACCAAGAGGTGAGTGACCAGAAGGATGCATTAGTCGCCATGTTTTTTTTCCTTTAACCAAAGATAACGATGAATGAAACTTTAAGCCAGCACTTTGATCGGGATGTACGTAAACATTATGCAAACTAGTATAAGAGATTAGCAATATTTGTTCATAGAGCTGATTTCATAGTTTAGGGTGGCATTTTAATTGGTTGAGACCATTCCTCTCCCCTGTCGCTACTTCAGTTAGCTGATCATGATCATGAATCATACCAGTAGAGACAATGATTTTTCAGCTCTAACTGAACTGCGGTCTAATCATCCAGAGTGAACTTTAGAATGCACCAATGGTATTTTCCGCAGCTCAAATGATGGAATCATATAATTTACCAGACGAGCACTGCCATGCAGGCTAGTTTATAATCATTCAGGAAAAAACAACACATCTCGCAGTTTTAAGCACTCTTTATTCCCCCCATCACACAAGAAGGTAGATCAGACATACGCCTCAGTACTCTGCTCCGAGGAGTGCAAGCAGCATATCTTCATAGTCTCTGGTCGTGTCCTTGGAAACAGCTTTCTCTAGTGGGACGCTGTTCCTCTTCTGGTAAGCCTCCTTGATCAGCTTCAGGTCCACCTCGGCACGGGTGGTTATGATCCTCGTAAGGGAGTTCTCGTCTGTACCCATGCTTCCAATAGCCAGCCTGATAATCTTCTCGAAGTATCTGTCGGGGCAGGTGAAGCACCTTATGATCGCCCTCAGGGTCGCCAGGTACTCATCCTTGGGGTCTTCCTTCAAGTCCTATTAGTGATCAGCAAAAAAAGTTATGAACAATGTCTCCTCAAACTGTGACGTGTAAATAACTACTCTTCTGTCAACATGTAACTATTATTATTACTATTTTGAAACAAAGATATGTAGTCGATGCTTAAATTCCATGAAATTGCACAGTGCAAGTGTTTAATAGAGAGGATGTTGATGAATACATAAATCAGTTGTACTCCCTCCAATCCATAATAAGCGTCGGAGATTTAGTACAAAGTTGTATTGACTTTGTATTAAATCCCCGATACGTATTATGTAGGAGTAGAAGTTTTTGTTATCATCATTCAGCTTGATGTCTGTCTGACGAAATTCATCATTCACATAGTTCCACCCAAAGACGCAACACTTTTCATCTCTTGATTGAAAGGGGAACTATTACTGAAAGGAAATGGATATGTCTTATTCACCTTATTGATGGGATGGCTGAACTGATCATTGTAACTGTTGAATGTTGCAAGCAACTGAGCTTTGCTCCTTGTAGTGAGAATCCTGATGATTTCCTCATCACCATAGGCCTTGTCATTGATCTTACCCTGGAGTATCTTGGCTTCAGAGTGTGCCAACGATGTGTTCACCTCTGGGCCGTCATAGCGGTATGCGCTTACAAGAGGAACCAAAAGCTGAGATGAAGAAATAACATATCTGAATTAGGGGACTGTGAGTGTTCTTTAGCACCACTATTATATGCTGTTAAATACTTCAGTATTATAATCACATTACTTATTATCTGGATTAGTAGAAAATCCTAAATACAGAACACGTATCAATAATATCAATCTTAATCAAAGAGTGGCAAGTCCTATCAACCTACCAAAATGCACTTAAAAGAAGCATCAAATGCTGAGATGAAGAAATAACCATTTTGAATTGGATTCTCTATGTGTTCTTTAGAAGCACTAGCATGATCAGATTTTGAGATTCTAATCATTTTTATATCCGATCAGTGGCACATTGTACAAATAAAATGCATATCATGCTAGTAATTGTGTTTATAACCATAAAATGGTCCAATCAACCTAACATGACGAGAGACCGCCGATCCAGATCTCGTATGCCGAGTTGCAACAGTACAAAACTACAAATATCTCAGACAGAATCATCAAACATATACCATCCTTGCTCTAGAAGACTAGGACTATCTTATCAGTGTCCAGATGCAGTAAAAATGGAAAAGCTGCATTAGATCAGATACATGAATAGAATGATTAGCTGCTTAACCAGTCATCTCCATGACACATTATACTACTCAAGACAGCTAGAGGGTGACATGTTGCAGTAATCAAACATGATCAAGTTACACGACACAATGTATCGAAGATTTGCATATTAATCTAGTCAGAGTTGAGCACTAAGAAGGACAGCGTCTTAATGAGGGTTGAGCACTAAGAACCAGTCATCTCCACGGCAAATTATACTATACTAATCATATCAAGACAGCTAGAGGGTGACATCTTGCATAAATCAAACATGATCAAGTTACACGACGCAATGGATTAATGATTTGCATACTAATCTAGTGAGAGTTGAGCGCTAAGAAGGACGACATTGGTCGTGATGCCATTTTTTAGTTTTTTTTTTACCATAGATAGCGATGTAGTATTTCAGAATTTAGTCATTATTTTAACTGGTTCAGCAGCATATTCTAAAACAGAACGCATATCGTGATATCAAGCTTAACTGAAGAGTAACATGTTTATAACCAGAGAATGGTCCGATGAACCTAAGAGCATGTCTAACAGGCCCCGTATTTTTTCGCCCCGTATAACACGAGTAGAGGGCCCTGTATCCGGGTTTCGCCGGCCAAAAACTCGGGCGAGCTAGCAGAGCCCGTATCCCCACCCCGTAAAACAGAATATTCTGTTTTACGGGGTGGAGATACGGGCTCTGCTAGCTCGCCCGAGTTTTTGGCCCCTCAAAACAGGGTTTTTTGACAAATTGCATATTAGAACCAACACACCATTCACATAAAATAAATGTTTTACATCACACAATAATCGTCTTAATTATTACAATAATGTTTCTCGGAAATGTCAACAAATGTTCTAATGGAAGAATTAAACAAATAACAAATGTTTCACACATACAACAAATAGGAAATGAATGTTTCACACATACAACAATGGGAAATGAATGTAAAAAATCATTGGCCATGCAACTGCCAATGGTGATCAATCAGATCTTGGGTGAGCTGGTGATGAGTCTCGGCATTTTCAATGCCTCGATGAGCTGCAAGAAAAGCTTCAAGCCGATCAGGGTTCCTCTCGGGCTGCACTCGGGTGCCAACATTGTCATAGAAACATGGCAAGTTTAAACCGCTTTCATCTTCAATGATCATGTTGTGAAGAATCACACAACATGTCATGACATCAACAAGAGTTTCCTTGTCCCAAAACCTAGCAGGACCCCCGACAATTGCAAACCTTGCTTGAAGGACACCAAAAGCTCTCTCAATATCCTTGCGGCATGCCTCTTGATTTCTGGTGAAGCAAGCTTCCTTTCTTGTCAAAGGCCTGTCCTTTTTCTCTTTTATGGACTTGACAAGGGTTGCATAGTTAGGGTAAATACCATCTCGTGAGATAGTACCCCATGGTGTACTCATTGTTCATAACTTTGTAGTTACAAGGTGGAGCATCACCCTTAACTAGTCTTTTAAACAAAGGGGATCTATTCAAGATGTTGATATCGTTGAGTGTCCCCGGCAATCCAAAAAAAGCATGCCAAATCCATAAGTCTTGAGAGGCCACAGCTTCAAGAACAATGGTAGCATCACGGCTTTTGCCACAATACATGCCATGCCATGCTTTTGGACAATTTTTCCATGTCCAATGCATGCAATCCAAACTACCAAGCATCCCCGGCCACCCCTCTTTTCATTGATCTCCATGAGCCTTTTTGTATCATCCTCATTTGGAGCTCGGAGATACTTCTCTCCATACAACTTGATCACCATCTTGGCAAACATACGCACGCAATCCGTGGTTGTTTGCACACCAATGCGAAGGTACTCATCGGTATAATCTCGCTGGTATACCGTATGCAATAACCCTCATGGCGGCAGAAATTTTTTGGTATGGGCTAAATCCCATGACTTGGGCAGCATTTCTTCTTTGCTTGAAATAATCGCAATTTGCCTCGCAATCTTTGACGATTTTCTCGAACAAAGTCCTACGCATTCGGTACCGTCTACGGAAGAGGCGGGGAGGATAGGTCGGTACCTCGGCGAAGTAATCTTGCATCAGCCTGCTCGTGGCCGACGGCGCGGTTCCGCGGAATGCACATACGCCCCATCACGGATCCTTTCCGCTGATCCAGCAGCCTTCATGCGGTCCTCCGTTTGCTTCAAGCCGAAGAGCAGCACCATCATCTCCGTGTCGTCGTCGTTGAGCAAATCGTCGATGTCGGAATCATCCGACGACGACCAATCGGTGGACGTCGCGTCCAAATCCGCCATGTGCACATCCTCCGAAGCCATCTACCACGGTGTACCATACATCAGCCCCAAATCCGACCAATTTACCGGCGGCAACGAAGAAGAACGCGGCGGAATACTCACCGAGGTGCGGCGGAGGTGCGGCGGGCGTGTGGCGGTGCGGACGGACGCGAACTTCGGCGGGGGTGCGGCGGAGGTGCGGCGGGCGTCGAAGAACCTCGACGAGGCTGGGGCGGACGGCGGAGGGGCACGGGTGGCGGCGGATCCGACGGATTGCGGCGGCGGCGCGCGGGTGGCGGCGGCGGCGCGCGGGGAAAACGGGTGGGGGGAACTGAAATGTCCGCGCGCGCTTTCGGAATTGGGATGCTGGCTTCGCCCACTATCCCCGCTCCCACCCCGCACAAGTAGGGGGCGAGGACCCGCCCCGTACTCGAAAACAGCAAAAATCGATTCGGGGGCCGTTTTTACGGGGCGTGCTAGACGGCCGGTAGACGCGAAACCCTCAAACCGGCGGTTATTATACGGGTTTGCCCCTTTTACGGGGTCTGTTAGACCTGCTCTAACAAAATGCAGTTACAGGCATCCCGCTGGTTGCAGGAGGCACCAGAAGCTGAGATAAAGAAATGCTACAGTAGCATTTTTTAAATTGGGCACTGTAGGTGCTATGTAGCAGCAGTAGCATGAATTACAGTTACAGTAATTTCAGATTTTAATCATTTTTTATATCTGGATCAGTAGCATATCTTGCAGACCAAATGTATATCGTGATAGATAGCAACTGCGTTTAGAACCGTAAAATGGTCCCAGTCGACCTCACATGGAGAGACACCGCCGGCAAATTAGTGTAATCCAGATCTCGTTCGACAAGTTGCAGCAGCGTAAACATCTCAGATGGAATCATCGAGCATACACCAGCCGCGCATCTAGAACTATCTGATCGGCGTCCAGAGAATAAGTGTATAAAGGAAAACACTGCATCAGATCGATCGGTTACATGGGAATTATGATTGGCTGCTTTGCTAGTCGTCTCCACGGCGCATTATGCTAATCATGACAGCGGGAAGGTGAAATGTTGGAAAAGAATTAAACACGTTACATATATGTTCAATGGTGAATTAAATATCCACATATTAATGCACCGATGAGTGGGCGCTGAGTATGCAATTTTAAGCGTGCATTCTTTTACCAGATCAAGATCAGCAGATCTCAGGGAGGTTGCGACGTAGTAGTACCTTGCGGAATTCTCCGGTGACGTGCGCGGCGACGTCCTCCTCGAGTGATCGCTTGAATTGGGCGTGGTAGGCCTGCTTGGCGGCCCAGAGCTGCGCGGGCGTGCGCGTGCAGGCGATCTCGACGAGCGCGCGGCCCCCCGCGTGCCACTTCTTGGCCTCCTCGTTGGCCAGCACCGCGTCGCGCTCCGGCGGGTCCAGCGTCCACTGGATCACCGCCCTCTGTTTTCGGGACAACACACGCGCGCGCGAACCGGATCAGACAGACAGACAGACATAGACGCGGATCGGGATCGCGATGAGCACGCGGCGCTCGATCGATGGGCGGTGCTATTATTACCTCGAACTTGCCGTGGATCTCGTCGTTGAGGGCGCGGAGCAGCTCCTCGCCGTAGGTCTCGGCGTAGGCGGCGCGGATGGCCCGGCGCTGCGCGGCGTCGCGGTGCGCCAGGATGTCGATGATGAGCTTCTCGTTGGTGCCCCAGCCTGCACGCGGAACAAAGCAGAGAGATGAAGCGGATCGCGTCAGCTGTACGTCCAGGCACATGCGCGCGCGAAGGGGGCCGGACCTGTGAAGGCCTTGCGGAGCTGCTCGCAGTCCTCGGCGACGGGCGGGACTCCGGCGGGGACGGTGAGGGTCGCCATTGCTCCGGTGCGGTTCGTGCGGTCCCTGTCTGCCCCTCTGTGCGTGATTTCGGGATTGGGGAAGGAATGTGCTTGGTGTGCGCGCGGGGAGCAGGCGTCGCGAGTCGCGGCCTTTTTATGCGGACGGAGGGAGAGGAGTGGTTGGATTGGAGCAAGGTGCCGCGGACGTGGCGCTCACCGACAGTGCGAGGGCCCAGTGCAGTGAGTGGAGGTTGCCGCGTGGGGCCCGCGGGTCGATCACCTGCTCTTATTTCCATTAATTTTTGAGTATATCTACTATAGCAGATTTCCATTAATGTGAGTATATTAGCAAATTTCCATTAACTTTTTTTTCCCATTAACTTGAGTATATCTCTAGCACATTTCCATTAATTTCAGTATATCTTTAGCAAATTTGCATTAATTTCGGTATATGTCTAGCAAATTTCCATTACTTTCAGTATATCTCTAGCAAATCATGTAAATATCGGTCTTAAAAACACATGTGGAGAGAGTGAGTGGAGAGGGTGTCGCCGGGCCCGACGGGTCCATCACCTGCTCATGTTTCTTAGACTATCTCTAGCTGATCCTGCAAATATTGGCCTTCAAAAAACACATATAAAAGCACAGTAAACGTGATTTAAGGGCTGAAAATATGTTGCGCACGCGCGAAAGAGAACAGTATAACATCAGTCTGAAAAGATGCCATGCATAGGCCCACTTGTCAGCATTTTCCTTTCCCCCCTTCTACATACCTTCCACTTCCGGTGACCGCATGCCCTGCCGCCTCGCGCTAGCCCTATGGTGATCGCCCGGCGCTCGTGTGTGGTCAGGCTGCCCGTGCATGCTCGCGCGTGGCTACGCCGCCGTGGTGTCTACGACCAAAATAGGGGAGGTCCGTAACGGTGGTGTCTACGGCCGGAATTGGGGGGATCCGCGGCGCATTGGGGAGCTCTGCGGCGGTGGTCGGGCTAGAGGGTGGCTGGGCTAGGCGACGGTGGTGGTATCTATGGCAGAATTTGGCTCGACGAGTCTACGTGTGAAAGGTGTTAGCGCGAGCTAAAACTTCTGTCCCGCCAAAATTCGAGGAGGAGTACATGCCACACTCGCTTTGGTTGCCCATACCTCGAATGTAGAGATCGGGGGAGATATTTACCGACCCCCTTAAAAAAATTACCGATCGTGCGTGTTTACAAGATCTGATCGGTCTCGATTTTCGAACAAAAATAAACGATCATTTTACAGTTTTGGGCGTGTTTACGGATCTGCTACAGTTGCTCTTAACGAGGGTACGTGTCCGGCGTGTCAATGGATCTGCTAGAGTTGCTTTCAACGACTTCGGGTACGTGTCCGTGCCGCGTCGTGATTTGGACAGGAAATGAGAGCGACGTCGTGCTGGATAGGACAGGGTGTGGCCGGCCGGTATGGACACTTGGACTTGGTTTATAAATTGACGCTGATAACGTCGTGATAATTATGTTTTTCCTTGACGTGGAAATGTGAAATCGTGATGAATATTAAGTTGGTGACAGCGCTGGCTTACCAGATTGATTGATCATGCAGAGGAAGGACGCACGATGTGCTCGCCGTTATGGAACCATCTTTTGCCTACAGGCTACATAAACTAGGACACCAGGCATCTAGTCGTTTTTCTTTGTTTTTGTATAGAGTGGTTTTTCTCTCGAGCTAAGGCAAGCTTCATCAGGGTCTTTCATATAGCCTGCGGCATTATCGACGACTTGGCCTATGTGTGCGCTGTCATGACCAGCCATGTATGGGGACGCCCTCTCCTAGTAGCACCCCCCTATATGGCGCACACAAAAGGGTTTTTGGTTCATTTTTTACAAAATCATAGCATTTTGCAAAGTTAAAACATATAAAACAAATAAATATGAGCTCCACAATAATTAAAATAGCAATAAAATCATTCATGCAATACAAATAAAATATAGTCGAAGCGACAGATCCTTTGAGAGCCCACAAGTGATCTACTAGATCATTTCGTAGCTCGTGATGAACAACTTCAGCACTGGTCTCCTAGTGCATCGCGGGAAATCAGCAAGCACATGGTGATCAACAGTGGCAATAGGATCATGGTGATCATATCAACGATCATCCCTTGCTAGCAGATCTTCCCTCTCACTCTCGATGATCATGTCGTAGTATTGAACAGTAGAAAAACGAGATTGGAGCACACCAAACGGCCACTCGACATCCTTCATGCAAGCCTCCTGACACGAAGCAAAGTGAGCCTTTTTCTGACCTTGAGGCTCAATCATTGTCTTCACAAATGTCAATCACCGTGGATAGATGCCATCGGCTAGTTAGTACCATTTGGTATAGTGATGGCCATTGATCTCATAATTGCACTCTGGATCATGGTCTCCAGCAAGTCTCGTAAACACCAATGAGCGCGAAGCATGTTGATGTCATTCTGAGATCCCTCCATGCAAAATAAAGAGGTGCCAAATCCAGAGGTCATAATGAGCCACAACTTCAAGCATCACACTGCAATATCCATGATACCCTTTGTACAAACTTTGCTAGGCAAATTGACAGTTATTCCATGATCAATGCATGCAATCAATGCTTTCAAGAATTCCTGAAAATCCCCTTTGTGCATTTTCTATCATGATACGAGTTGTTTCTTCTCATATAGTGTGGTCCAAACACAACCACTGCCTTGCAAAATCGATATATGTCTTCAATGGCTATGGACCCAACCATGCGAAGGTAGTCATCTTGCCTATCAACAGGGTGTCCATATGCAAGTATCTGATACGTCCCCGACGTATCCATAATTTCTGTTGTTCCATGCTTGTTTTATGACAATACTTACATGTTTTGCTTGCACTTTATGATGTTTTTATGCGTTTTCCGGAACTAACCTATTAACAAGATGCCACGGTGCCGGTTCCTCGTTTTCTCGCTGTTTTTGGTTCCGGAAAGGCTGTTCGGGCAATATTCTCGGAATTGGACGAAATCAACGCCAAACCTCCTATTTTTCCGGAAGGCTCCGAACACCGAAGAAGAGTCGGAGAGGGGCCAGGGGGCCACCACACCACATGGCGGCGCGGGCCAGGCCTAGGCCGCGCCGGCCTAGGGTGTGGAGCCCCCAGGTGCCCCCCTGCGCCGCCTCTTCGCCTATAAAACCCCTTTCGACCTAAAAACACCGTACCAATTGACGAAACTCCAAAAAGACTCCAGGGCGCCGCCGCCATCGCGAAACTCCAATTCGGGGGACGGAACTCCGTTCGGCACCTGCCGGAACGGGAAGTGCCCCGGAAGCCATCTCCATCAACGCCATCGCCTCCGCCATGTTCCGTGAGTAGTTCCCCCATGGACTACGGGTTCTAGCAGTAGCTATGTCGGTATACTCTCCCCCATGTACTTCAATACAATGGTCTCATGAGCTGCCTTACATGATTGAGATTCATCCGATGTAATCGGTGTTGTGTTTGTTGGGATCCGATGGATGATACATTATGATTAGTCTATCTATAAAGTTTGTGAAGTTATTGTTGCTCGCAATCTTGTTATGCTTAATGCTTGTCACTAGGGCCCGAGTGGCATGATCTTAGATTTGAGCTCTATACTTATTGCTTAGATTGTATCTACAAGTTGTATGCACATGTCACTGTCCGGAACCAATGGCCCCGAAGTGACAAGAATTGGGACAACCGGAGGGGATGGTAATGATGTGAGGATCACATGTTTTCACGGAGTGTTAATGCTTTGCTCCGGTACTCTATTAAAAGGAGTACCTTAATATCCAGTAGTTTCCCTTGAGGCCCGGCTGCCACCGGCTGGTAGGACAAAAGATGTTGTGCAAGTTTCTCATTGCGAGCACGTACGACTATATACGGAAAACATGCCTACATGATTAATAATCTTGATATTCTTTCTTAATGCCTTTGATTCCTATCAATTGCCCAACTGTAATTTGTTCACCCAACACTTGTTATTGGAGAGTTACCACTAGTGTAGATCGCTGGGAACCCCGGTCCATCTCTCATCATTATATACTCGTTCTACATGTCATTGGAAGTAGTATCAACTATCTTCTCGTGCCATCGCTCTCATATTGCTATTACTGCTGCTGTGTTACTATTACTACTGCTCTCATATTACTGTTACTTTCACATCACCCCTGTTGCTAGTGCTTTTCCAGGTGCAGCTGAATTGACAACTCAGTTGTTAAGGCTTATAAGTATTCTTTACCTCCCCTTGTGTCGAATCAATAAATTTGGGTTATACTACCCTCGAAGACTATCGCGATCCCCTATACTTGTGGGTCATCAAGAGCTGTTTTTACGGCGCCGTTGTCGGGGAGGCATAGCTCTACTCATAAGTTCACTCGGGGAGTACACTCTACCTCTCTCTCTGTTTTATTTTATTTTGTTTTGCTTAGTTTACTTTTGTCTAGTTTATTTTTGCTTAGTTTATTTTTGTCTAGTATTAGTTTGCGTAGTTTACTTTTGCTTAGTTTATTTTTGTCTTGTTTTATTTGTCTCATATACCCAAAAATCCATAAAAAATTGAAAAACCAAAAAATTAAAAACTGCTGTTATGGGAGAACCAACAACCTACTTGGAGCTTATAGAATGTTATAATAATTATAGGAAATCAAGAGCTGGTGAAGTAATGAGTGCTATGATAGAAAAAGTGAATACAATTGCTAAAATCTTGCTTAAACGCCATGATATAAACTGTTGCTCTCAACGGGATACTAAACATCTTAAATTTCAATGTGGCTTTAGTGAGGAATTTTTAATTAAGAACTATAATCGGAATTGCTATATTCATTATGGGTTCGAAGAGGTAGAACAATTTGTCTTATTTATGGGAGCCTCCGAGATCGAATCCTTCATGGTTGAGAATTATGAAACTTGTGTTGTTTGTAAGGACCTTAAAGATTATGTCTCTTCTATCCTTAATTGTTGCATAGAATGCTTCGGTAATAATCCTTATATCATTGATTATAAAGAGAGACTCATTAATGCACAAGAATGCACTCACAATTTGCGAGAACCGGTGGAAGAAGAAATTGATGAACACGAAAGCTCATTGGATGAAAAAGAGGAGGAAATTGATGAACCTGAAAGCTCATTGGATGAAAAAGAAGAGGAGAGCGACGAACAAAAGGAGGAAGAATGGATTAGCTACCCATGCCAACCTTCTAATGAGAGTAACTCTTTATCTCTTACACTATTTGATTGTCCTCCATGCTTATCGAAAGAGGTTGAAGGTTATGTTCCTGTGGATTCTCTTGAAATATTCCCTATGAGTAAAACTTCTGAGAATAATTATGCTACTGTTATATATGATAATCCATGCTACTTTGATAAATCTTATGATAATGCTTTGTTTGTGTCTGATGTCGAAATGCATGGTACTAAAGAATTTTGCTTAGCAAATGTTTATGATAAAGCTCTAGATGATGGTCCTATGTTACTTGATAATATTAATTGTGCTACTAATGAAAATGGGATTGGAGAGTTCTTGACTTATTCTATGAGTCCCATATCTCTTGAGAATGATCAACTACCTTGTTATATTATTAATAAAAGTAAGTTTGAAAGCATTAAATCCACTATTCTTGAACTTGATAAAAATTATATGTTTGTGGATCATGAAAAGTATGCTGCATGTGATAGCTATATTGTTGAGTTTGTTCATGAAGCTACTGAAAATTATTATGAGAGAGGAAAACATGGTTGTAGAAATTTGCATAGTACTAATACGCCTCTCTATATGCTTAAAATTTTGAAGTTATACTTATTCTATCTTCCTATGCTTGTTACTTTGCTTTTCATGAACTTGTTTATTTACAAGATTCCTTTGCATAGGAAGCATGTTAGGCTTAAATGTGTTTTGAATTTGCCTCTTGATGCTCTCTTTTGCTTCAAATACTATTTCTTGCGAGTGCATCATCAAAACTGCTGAGCCCATCTTAATGGCTATAAAGAAAGCAACTTCTTGGGAGATAACCCATGTGTTATTTTGCTACAGTACTTTGTCTTATATTTGTGTCTTGGAAGTTGTTTACTACTGTAGCAACCTCTCCTTATCTTAGTTTTGTGTTTTGTTGTGCCAAGTGAAGCCTCTAATCGAAGGTTGATACTATATTTGGATTTCTACGCAGAAACAGATTTCTATCTGTCACGAATCTTGGTCCAATTCTCTGTAGGAAACTCAGAAAATTATGCCAATTTACGTGCGTGTTCCTCAGATATGTACGCAACTTTCATTAGTTTTGAGTTTTCTGATTTGAGCAACGGAAGTATTTTATTAAAATTCGTCTTTACTGGCTGTTCTGTTTTGGCAGATTATGTCTCTGTTTTTTGCATTGTCTCTTGTGGACTTTAAGCGAGGTTTTCTAGACGTAGAGAGCTGTAGCTAATATTTTATTGAGTTCTTGCAATGTGCCACTACAGGACCAAGGCGGATTCAAATTTTTTGAGTACTAACCCCTCTAATGAAGTTTATGAGAAGTTTGGTGTGAAGGAAGTTTTCAAGGGTCAAGAGAGGAGGATGATATATGATCAAGAAGAGTGAAAAGTCTAAGCTTGGGGATGCCCCCGTGGTTCATCCCTGCATATTTCAAGAAGACTCAAGCGTCTAAGCTTGGGGATGCCCAAGGCATCCCCTTCTTCATCAACTTATCAGGTTCCTCCCCTGAAACTATATTTTTATTCAGTCACATCATATGTGTTTCACTTGGAGCGTCTGTATGTTTTATTTTTGTTTTGTTTGAATAAGATCGGATCCTAGCAATCCTTGTTTGGGAGAGAGACACGCTCCACTTTTTCATATGAACACTTGTTCTTCGTTTTACTTTTAATGTTCAATGATAAAAGTTGGAAGCTACAATACTTATCTTTATTTGGTTGGAAGAAGAAAATGCCTCATATGTATTGGATAATTTGACACTTGGCAATTGTTTTGAGCTCTCAAGTAGATCATAAGTTTTTGCATGTAGTTTAAACCTATTAGTGGAGAACTACCGTAAAGCTTGTTAAAATTGGTTTGCATAATTGATCTCTCTTAAGGTCTAGATATTTTACGGTAAAAGTGTTTGAGCAACAAGGAAGACGATGTAGAGTATTATAATGCTTGCGATATGTTCTTATGTAAGTTTTGCTTGTACTCGGTTCATACTTGTGTTTGCTTCAAACAACCTTGCTAGCCTAAGCCTTGTATCGAGAGGGAATACTTCTCATGCATCCAAAATCCTTGAGCCAACCACTATGCCAATTGTGTCCACCATACCTACCTACTATGTGGTATTTCCTGCCATTCCAAAGTAAATTGCTTGAGTGCTACCTTTAAACAATTCAAAATTTATCACCTCTGATTTGTGTCAATGTTTTATAGCTCATGAGGAAGTATGTGGTGTTTAGCTTTCAACCTTGTCATTTACTTTTGACGGACTCTCATATGGACTAGTGGCACATCCGCTTATCCAATAATTTTGCAAAAAGAGTCGGCAATGGGATTCCCGAGTCCCAAATTAATTCACCAAAATAGACACTCCTCCATGGTATGTGATTGTTGGACGGCACCCGAAGGATTCGGTTAGCCATGGCTTGTGTAAGCAAAGGATGGGAGGAGTGTCATCATAATAAAACTAAAATAAAAAGGCACTCCTTCATGGTATGAGATTGTTGGCGAGGCACCCGAGGATTCGGTTAGCCATGGTTTGTGAAAGAAAGGTTGGAAGGAGTGCCACACAAAAATTAAATAAAATGGGAGCCGCTCTTGAAAGTCCGGTTGGCGAGGTAGTTGGTGTACCCATTACCATTCGTTGACAACAACAAACACCTCTCAAAATTTTACTTTTTATGCCCTCTATATGTTTTCAAAACCAAAGCTCTAGCACAAATATAGCAATCGATGCTTTCCTCTTTGAAGGACCATTCTTTTACTTTTAATGTTGAGTCGGTTCACCTACTTCCTTCCACCTTAGAAGCAAACACTTGTGTCAACTGTGCATTGATTCTTACATACTTGCATATTTGCATTCATCATATTACTTTGTGTTGACAATATCCATGAGATATACATGTTGAAAGTTGAAAGCAACCGCTGAAACTTATATCCTCCTTTGTGTTGCTTCGACGCCTTTACTATGAACTTATTGCTTTATGAGTTAACTCTTGTGCAATCTTTTGATGCTTGCCTTGAAAGTACTCTTTATGAAAAGTTTTGCTATATGTTATCTACTTGTTAGCAACTATAGATCATTGCCTTGAGTCACTTCATTCATTCCATATGCTTTGTAATAGTATGATCAAGGTTATGTAAGTAGCATGTCACTACAGAAATTATTCTTTTTATCGTTTACCTGCTCGGGACGAGCAAGAACTAAGCTTGGGGATGCTGATACGTCCCCGACGTATCCATAATTTCTGTTGTTCCATGCTTGTTTTATGACAATACTTACATGTTTTGCTTGCACTTTATGATGTTTTTATGCGTTTTCCGGAACTAACCTATTAACAAGATGCCACAGTGCCAGTTCTGTTTTCTGCTGTTTTTGGTTCCAGAAAGGCTGTTCGGGCAATATTCTCGGAATTGGACGAAATCAACGCCAAACCTCCTATTTTTCCCGGAAGGCTCCAGAACACCGAAGAAGAGTCGGAGAGGGGCCAGGGGGCCACCACACCACATGGCGGCGTGGGCCAGGCCTAGGCCGCGCCGGTCTAGGGTGTGGAGCCCCCAGGTGCCCCCCTGCGCCGCCTCTTCGCCTATAAAACCCCTTTCGACCTAAAAACACCGTACCAATTGACGAAACTCCAAAAAGACTCCAGGGGCGCCGCCGCCATCGCGAAACTCCAATTCGGGGGACAGAACTCTGTTCCGGTACCCTGCCGGAACGGGAAGTGCCCCGGAAGCCATCTCCATCAACGCCATCGCCTCCGCCATGCTCCGTGAGTAGTTCCCCCATGGACTACGGGTTCTAGCGAGTAGCTATGTCGGTATACTCTCCCCCATGTACTTCAATACAATGGTCTCATGAGCTGCCTTACATGATTGAGATTCATCGATGTAATCGGTGTTGTGTTTGTTGGGATCCGATGGATGATACATTATGATTAGTCTATCTATAAAGTTTGTGAAGTTATTGTTGCTTGCAATCTTGTTATGCTTAATGCTTGTCACTAGGGCCGAGTGGCATGATCTTAGATTTGAGCTCTATACTTATTGCTTAGATTGTATCTACAAGTTGTATGCACATGTCACCATCCGGAACCAATGGCCCCGAAGTGACAAGAATTGGGACAACCGGAGGGGATGGTAGTGATGTGAGGATCACATGTTTTCACGGAGTGTTAATGCTTTGCTCCGGTACTCTATTAAAAG
>NC_061509.1:223854421-223909126 GCF_022539505.1 Lolium rigidum
CCACCGACACCACGCCGTCGTGCTGTCGGATTCAAGAGGAGCTACTACTTCCGCTGCCCGCTGGAACGGGAGGTGGACGTCGTCTTCATCAACAACCGAACGTGTGACCGAGTACGGAGGTGCTGCCCGTTCGTGGCGCCGGAGGGATCGTGATCAAGATCTTCTACGCGCTTTTGCAAGCGGCAAGTGAACGTCTATCGCAGCAACAAGAGCCTCATCTTGTAGGCTTTGGAATCTCTTCAAGGGTGAGACTCGATAATCCCCTCGTTGCTACCGTCTTCTAGATTGCATCTTGGCTTGGATTGCGTGTTCGCGGTAGGAATTTTTTGTTTTCTATGCAACGTTATCCTACAGTGGTATCAGAGCCGTGTCTATGCATAGATGGTTGCACGAGTAGAACACAATGTTTTTGTGGGCGTTGATGCTCTTGTTTTCTTTAGTTTGAGTACTTTGCATCTTTGTGGCATAGTGGGATGAAGCGGCTCGGACTAACTTTACATGACCGCGTTCATGAGACTTGTTCCTCGTTCGACATGCAACTTGTATTGCATAAGAGGCTTTGCGGGTGTCTGTCTCTCCTACTATAGTGAAGATTCAATTTACTCTTCTATTGACAACATTAGTATCACCGTTGTGGTTCATGTTCGTAGGTAGATTAGATCTCTCTCGAAAACCCTAAACCACGTAAAATATGCAAACCAAATTAGAGACGTCTAACTTGTTTTTGCAGGGTTTGGTGATGTGATATGGCCATAATGTGATGATGAATATGTATGAGATGATCATTATTGTATTGTGGCAACCGGCAGGAGCCTTATGGTTGTCTTTAATTTTCATGTTGAGTAGTATTTCAAAGTAGTTGTAATAGTTGCTACATGAGGTGAACAACCATGAAGACGGCGCCATGGACCTTGACGCTACACCGACGATGATGGAGATCATGCCCGAAGATGATGGAGATCATGTCCGTGCTTTGGAGATGAAGATCGAAGGCGCAAAGACTAAAGGGCCATATCATATCACTTATGAATTGCATGTGATGTTAATCCTTTATGCATCTTATTTTGCTTAGAACGCGACGGTAGCATTATAAGATGATCCCTCACATTAATATCAAGATAATAAAGTGTTCTCCCCTCGTATGCACCGTTGTACAGTTCGTCGTTTTGAAGCATCTCGTGATGATCGGATGTGATAAACTCAACATACAACGGGTGTAAGCCATGTTGCACACGCGGAATACTTGGGTTTGCTTGACGAGCCTAGCATGTACAGACATGGCCTCGGGACAACGGAAACCGAAAGGTTGAACACGAGTCATATAGATGATATGATCAACATGTTGATGTTCACTATTGAAGCTACATCATCTCACGTGATGATCGGTTTTGGTGTAGTGGATTTGGATCGTGTACCACTTAACAACTATGAGGGATGTTGTATTAAGTGGGAGTTCATTAGTAATTAGATTAAAACATGAACTAATTATCATAAACTTAGTCTGAGTAGTATTTTGAATTAATTTTGTAGTATTGGCATCCGTTTACTACTATGCGCTAGTCTTGTAATTGAGATAGAAATACTGTTAAAATCTGACAAGAAACTTTACGGATTGGTACCGTATTGTTAAGAATCAAGAATTGATTAAGTCCTATTGCAAACTTTTAGTAAACCTCACATTATTGATTCAAAGAGCTATTCTTTCAATTAGTACCTAAAGTTATCTTGTCTCCGTTCAAATCTGTTTGAAAAATAAGGGGCTGAAAATTTAGTTTTCAGAAATAATCAAGGTATGAGATATATGTGATATCTAAGACCTTATTGCAAGATGATAGAATATAATTTGGTGAGACTACATAAAATCATAAGTTTTATGGGAATGTACGAAGGTTGAAGACGCAAGGCGTCCCAATCCTCCAACTAATGGGGCACTAACGATATTCACATATCCATGAAGTAATCATCCTTAGTATGCACCGTTGCTAAGACTCGTAGTTTCGTAGCATCACGTGATAATCGGGTGTTATAGATTCTACGTGTGCATACAACGGGTGCAAGCCAGTTTTGCACATGCGAATACTAAAGTTAAAACTTTACGAGCCTAGCATGTACAGACATGGTCTCAGAAAGTCATCATGATACAATGGATAAAATTATGAGTGAAATTGTTCATCATATTACAAGGTTACTAATAGTGAAATCCGGAACACTTGTCATATGATGATCAACTTCAAAGTAAGAACCTCAAGGTTATTGGTATTTGACCAACAAACCTAGAAGTTATTGATGTTGAAGTGTTTTTCTGAGAATGAGGAAAGCTAAAAGAGAAACTACAAAAGATATTTTGGCAGAAAGAAAGAAAAGACTAGAAAGTCTAGCTCAGGTGTATATAAATGATATACATGTTATGGTTGTATTCCTAGTTAGGTCACACTATGAAATTCTTGGGTATTAGTACTATATTGGTTGGTATGAAGTGTCATACAAAACAACGCAATACAAGAATACAATGGCCTAAGTGACTGACAAGGAATATGATAGGAATGCACGTCTGGAACAAAAATAAAGTGTTATTATGTTCGTCGTTGGCATTCTATCTAGACCATTAGAATTTATAATAAAGAACTTAATAATTGTTATTTTGCTCTGGTCAAATGAAAACAATGAGTTGTTCAAATTATGACATTACTCCATGTACGATGGATAAGTTATTATAAATCTTAATGGTGAAACACACATACATAACACTGACACTAAAATGCCATAAGGCAAATGATTTGAATTCCACTTATTTGTGGAACCGCCATTTAGGTCATGTTAGAAAGGAACGCATGAAGGAACTCCATGCAAATGGATTTTTGGAGTCATTTGATTTTTGAATCATTTGGCGCTTGCAAAATCTTTTCTAAAAGTAATGACTGAAATACCGTTCATAGGCAAAGAGTTGAATGGGCAACTAACTTAGTGAAAACATACATAATGATATATGTGGTTCACTGGGCATAGTTGTGTGCGGGAGATTCTTCTACTTCATGAAAACTTTCAACAATGAATTGAGTATATATGAGGATATATTCAATAAGGAAGAAGTTTGAAACATTTGAATGGATTCAAATAAATTTCAGCATGAAGTGGAAATCATCGTAATAGAAAAGTCAAATATCTATGATTGGATCATGGTGGAAATATTTGAATTATGAGTTTTAGCAAACATCTAAGAGAGTTATGAAATTGTTCTACTTGGAGTATCATAGTGATGATGAAGTATCCAAGAGATGTATCCAAACCTTGTTGGGTCAATGATGAGATAAAATATTGACGCCATTATATTTTTGTGGATTATGCTTTAGTGACTACCGCTTTTACACTAAATAGAGCATCATCATGATCCGTTGAAATGACACCATACAGGTTATGGCATGGGTATAAACCCTAATAGTTCTTTCTTTAAATTTTGGTCTAAACCAAAATCGGATGAATGTCTTTGTTGGTTATCCCAAAGAATTGATTGGGAATTCTTTCCACTATGAAGTAAACAACAAAAGTGTTTGTTAATGTTACTTGTTTATTTCCAAGAAATTGTTTTCTAGCGAAGTATTTGAGTGGGAGGAAAATAGAACTTGATAAGGTTTATGAACCTGAGTATAATGATCAGAGTAGCGCAGCATCGGAAATTGATTCCGGAAGCGGCTGCGACGATCATGGCTCCCATGACTACAAAATGTTTTAGCCATGGAGATCGAAGTTCACATTGAACCTTGTAAGTATGGTTTACTTTGTGATCAAATAAATGATTTGTGGACAAAGGATTGATTTTGAACAATGATAAACCAACTACAAACAAAGAAGTTATGATGGGCCCTGACTCCGTCAAAATGGCTATACGCCATGAAATCCAAGATAGATAAATACTTTTTGAAAGTAAATGGATCTATAAAATTGATGGACTTGGATGGAATATCATTGAAGAAGCTTGACTTGTCGAAAAGTTGTTTACGACAAAGTTCAAAGAGTTGACTATGATAAGATTAGATCTTCCGGTAGCAATGCTTATAGTCTATGTGGATTATTCTAGTAATCACTACATATTTCTTTTATGAGATATGTTAGTAGGATGGCAAAATACATTACTTATCAGAAGTATGTACTAAAGGTGTATACAAGATACAACCAAGAGTTTTGCTGGTCCGTGGAATACTAGATAGGTATACAAACTTCAATTGGATGAAGTGAGTATCGCGGAGTTGGAATCTTCACCAGATGAAATAATCAAAAAGTTTTTGATTTCATCAGAGACGATGAAGAGACTTGCATTTGCAAGAAATTAAGTGGGAGCGCTGAGACATATTTATAATACTTATGTTGATGACATATAGTTAGTTATAAATGATGTAAGTATATACTTGATTAAAAAGGTTTCATTGAGAAATTAACTTCAATGAAAGGATATGGACTGAAACAAATTTAGTGTCAAGATCTATGAAGATAGATTGAAACACATAATAAGTTTAAGTCAAAGTACATAGAATGGATATTGAAGTAGTTCAATATAGAAATATTAAGAAAATGTTCTTGTCGTGTAAAGTTTTAACAAGACTGATACGTCTCCGACGTATCGATAATTTCTTATGTTCCATGCCACATTATTGATGATATCTACATGTTTTATGCATACTTTACATCATATTTATGAATTTTTCCGGCACTAACCTATTAACAAGATGCCGAAGAGCCAGTTGCTATTTTCTACTGTTTTTGGTTTCAGAAATCCTAGTAAGGAAATATTCTCGGAATTGGACGAAATCAACGCCCAGGGGCCTATTTTCACACGAAGCTTCCAGAAGACCGAAGAGTCAACGAAGTGGGGCCACGAGGCAGCCAGGAGGTAGGGCGGCGCGGCCCAGGTCTTGGCCGCGCCGGCCTGTCTCCTGGGCCTCGTGTGGCCCCACGACCTGCCCTTCCGCCTACAAATAGTCTTCGTCGCGAAACCCCCGAGTACCGAGAGCCACGATACGGAAAACCTTCCAGAGACGCCGCCGCCAATCCCATCTCGGGGATTCAGGAGATCGCCTCCCGCACCTGCCGGAGAGGGGATTCATCTCCCGGAGGACTCTACACCGCCATGGTCGCCTCCGGAGTGATGTGTGAGTAGTTCACCCCTGGACTATGGGTCCATATCAGTAGCTAGATGGTTGTCTTCTCCTCATTATGCTTCATTGTCGGATCTTGTGAGCTGCCGAACATGATCAAGATCATCTATCTGTAATGCTATATGTTGTGTTTGTTGGGATCCGATTAATAGAGAATACTATGCTATGTTGATTATCAATCTATTACCTATGTGTTGTTTATGATCTTGCATGCTCTCCGTTATTAGTAGAGGCTCTGGCCAAGTTTTTACTCTTAACTCCAAGAGGGAGTATTTATGCTCGATAGTGGGTTCATGTCTCCGTGAATCTGGGGAGTGACAGAAACCTCTAAGGTTATGGATGTACTGTTGCCACTAGGGATAAAACATTGATGCTATGTCCGAGGATGTAGTTATTGATTACATTACGCACCATACTTAATGCAATTGTCTGTTGTTTTCAACTTAATACTGGAAGGTGTTCGGATGATAACCTGAAGGTGGACTTTTTAGGCATAGATGCATGCTGGATAGCGGTCTATGTACTTTGTCGTAATACCCAATTAAATCTCACAATACTCATCATAATATGTATGTGCATGGTCATGCCCTCTCTATTTGTCAATTGCCCAACTGTAATTTGTTCACCCAACATGCTATTTATCTTATGGGAGAGACACCTCTAGTGAACTGTGGACCCCGGTCCAATTCTCTATACTTGAAATACAATCTACTGCAATTGTTCTACTGTTTTCTGCAAACAATCATCTTCTACACTATACATCTAATCCTTTGTTACAGCAAGCCGGTGAGATTGACAACCTCGCTGTTTCGTTGGGGCAAAGTACTTGGTTTGTGTTGTGCAGGTTCCACGTTGGCGCCGGAATCCCCGGTGTTGCGCCGCACTACATCTCGTCGCCATCAACCTTCACGTGCTTCTTGACTCCTACTCGGTTCGATAAACCTTGGTTTCTTACCGAGGGAAACTTGCCGCTGTACGCATCACACCTTCCTCTTGGGGTTCCCAACGGACGCGTGTCGAACGGAAAGACAATACGTCAACCACGCGCATCAAAGACTTGAGTGTATCTGACACTCGATGAGTAAAAACACATGAGTGATTTTAGATCATGAATAATATGTACAAAATCAGATATCTTGTGCTCTAAAAGGTTAGGAGCATATACCAGAATGATTCATGTGATGATCATTGAAAAACAGTAAGAATATTCTTGAGTACTTAAGAAGAACCAAGAATATATATATATAGTTTTTGTATGAAGAAATGACAAACAAATCGCTGTAAAGTGTTGCACCAATATTTGTTTTGTCACATATGAAAATAAAATTTCAATTTCAAATTAGACTAAGTGTTGTTTAAAAGGTAGCACAATGAGCTAGAAGTTGTCTATGTTAGATTTAGAAGAGTTCTAAATATTGTGACGGATTCTACAAAAGAATGCAGAGTATGTCATTGTTTTGACAATGACAAAGGATGTTAAGTCAAGAGGTTCTTTTAGAACTTGGTGTAGTTCCGACAGAGTCAGAACTTTGAAGCTATATTGTGTGTGACAATATTAGTGACATATTTCAGACCGCGGAATTAAGGTTCCACCGAAGACCAAACATATTTAATGCCGACTCATTTGGAAATGAGTGATGCGTTGAGACGCAAATGAATTACAAAATACATACGGTTCTGAGCATGTCAGATCCGTTGACTAAAAACTCTCCCGTGAGCAAAACATGATAAAGCACCGGAAGGCCAAGGTGTTATATCTTTACAAATGTAAACTAGATTATTGACTATAGTGCAAGTGGGAGACTGAAGGAGATATGCCCTAGAGGCAATAATAAAGTGGTTATTATTTATATCTTTATGTTTATGATAAATATTTATATGTCATGCTATAATTGTATTAACCGAAACATTAGTACATGTGTGATATGTAAACAACAAAGAGTCCCTAGTAAGCCTCTTGTATAACTAGCTTGTTGATTAATAGATGATCATGGTTTCGTGATCATGAACATTGGATGTTATTAATAACAAGGTTATGTCATTATATGAATGATGTAATGGACACACCCAATTAAGCGTAGCATAAGATCTCGTCATTAAGTTATTTGCTATAAGATTTCGATACATAGTTACCTAGTCCTTATGACCATGAGATCATGTAAATCACTTATACCGGAAAGGTACTTTGATTACACCAAACGCCACTGCGTAAATGGGTGGTTATAAAAGTGGGATTAAGTATCCGGAAAGTATGAGTTGAGGCATATGGATCAACGGTGGGATTTGTCCATCCCGATGACGGATAGATATACTCCGGGCCCTCTCGGTGGAATGTCGTCTAATGTCTTGCAAGCATATGAATAAGTTCATAAGAGACCACATACCACGGTACGAGTAAAGAGTACTTGTCAGGAAACGAGGTTGAACAAGGTATAGAGTGATACCGATGATCAAACCTCGGACAAGTAAAATATCGCGTGACAAAGGGAATTGGTATCGTATGTGAATGGTTCATTCGATCACTAAAGTCATCGTTGAATATGTGGGAGCCATTATGGATCTCCGGATCCCGCTATTGGTTATTGGTCGGAGTGAGTACTCAACCATGTCCGCATAGTTCACGAACCGTAGGGTGACACACTTAAAGTTGGATGTTGAAATGGTAGAACTTGAATATGGAATGGAGTTCGAATATTTGTTCGGAGTCTCGGATGAGATCCCGGACATCACGAGGAGTTCCGGAATGGTCCAGAGAATAAGATTCATATATAGGATGTCATTTTATGTGATTTAAAATGATTCGGAAGGTTCTATGGAAGGTTCTAGAAGGTTCTAGAAAAGTCCGGAAGAAACCACCAAGGAAGGCGGAGTCCCGGTGGGACTCCACCTCCCATGGCCGGCCAACCCTAAGGGGAGGAGTCCCAAGTGGACTCCCAAGGGGGCCGGCCACCCTCCCAAGGAAGGTGAAACTCCCACCTCTAGTGGGAGTCCTAGCTTGGGTAGGTTTCATGAGTTATGGAAGGTTTTGGTTTGGGGTCTTATTCGAAGACTTGTAGACCAACTCTTGGGTGTTCCACCTATATAATGAGGGCCAAGGGGAGGGGGCCGGCCACCCGAACAACACCAAGGTGGCCGCACCACCTAGATGGCCGGCGCCCCCCTCTCCCAAACCCTAGCGGCCTCTCTCCTCCACCACATCCCGCACGCTTAGCGAAGCTCCACCGGATTTCTCCACCACCACCGACACCAAGCCGTCGTGCTGTCGGATTCAAGAGGAGCTACTACTTCCGCTGCCCGCTGGAACGGGAGGTGGACGTCGTCTTCATCAACAACCGAACGTGTGACCGAGTACGGAGGTGCCGCCCGTTCGTGGCGCCGGAGGGATCGTGATCAAGATCTTCTACGCGCTTTTGCAAGCGGCAAGTGAACGTCTACCGCAGCAACAAGAGCCTCATCTTGTAGGCTTTGGAATCTCTTCAAGGGTGAGACTCGATAATCCCCTCGTTGCTACCGTCTTCTAGATTGCATCTTGGCTTGGATTGCGTGTTCGCGGTAGGAATTTTTTTGTTTTCTATGCAACGTTATCCTACACTGATGTGGTGCGCAACAGGCTGGAGGTGGCGGCGAGAGGGGGATGGCGGCGACAATAACGATGGCGATTTGGCAGGGTTGGAAGAGGTCTCGAGAAGGCAAGAGACGGGAGGCGAGGTGGTGGGGAAATTGGGCTGCTGGCATCCTCCTATTGGTATCCTATGTTACATGGGCAATGCCTTATGTTCGGCACACCAGGCCACCCCTGTGATGCGGGATTGGCTTTGGGGCGCCAGACAATTTTGGGCCGCACATGACCGAAGATGTGTTTGGGGCCATGACTAGGCATCCATTTCTGTCTGACGCCCCCAATAGCCAGTTGAGGGGCATGGGTGAAGATTCTCTAAGCAATCCTAGACGACACGATCATTGTTTTTGTTTCGGAGAGGGGGAGGGGTCCTAGACGCCCATACTACAATCCAGCACGGAATTGTTTGAAAAATCTTCAATACAAAGAACAGACTTGTTCGTTAGCCCATCACGACCAGCCAGTGAAGGCCTGGTCTAGCTCATGAACGGAATCTGGACCAGATCTAGCCCATAATAGCTACGGAAAATTGGGCCGCACTGCCAATCAAATGGCCACTCTACGACGACAGGCAAACTCTGCGCCGAACAGAGGTGAAAGCCTTCAACAAAAGGATGAAAAACAGAGGAGCTAGGAACGGTGGTGCTCGCCGTGTTAGGCAGAGCTAACTGACGGCCCTTCGCTGTGTTATTGAGACACGGCTCAATAGATGCATGTGTCCAATCTGGTACGTGCACGCTACACACCACAAGTCCACAACACCAGCAGCACGCCTGGCCGTGTATGTATAACCAGTGGAAAAGGAATTAATATAGCTAGACTCGAGCATTTCCGACACGTTTCAATTAGAGATGGATACCTTTTTGCATTTTATGTCACCCCTTATACGAGAGAATTGGACCAAGTACGTACGTCATTGCTCTTGCGTCACTTTAAGTTGTAGCGTTCGACTTGATGAATCCTAGTCATTGATGTGGGCGATAAGTTGTGCAGTTTGTATATATGCTATCCTTTTTACAACTAGCGTGGTTTGCATATTTAGTTCACACATAGGCATAGGTCCGCTACATTTGACCCTCCTATCACACTGTATCACATTTCAGACAATTTCCGAATTTCCCACTAGTGGAGTCCATATGTCATGTAGATGTGGACGCGTAAAACCGTGGACGATTCCTACATGCATGGCCGAAATACTGTTATAGGTCGGGTGAAGGGTGCCACGTAGGACACACATAGTCAGCTACCACATATACCCGTCACTTGGTTAGGAGGTCGAGTCTCTCATTTAAGCAAAATGGTTATCCATATGGGATGTCGTTCCCTTCCATAGCGAGAAGCATGTGCTTTACTTCGTTGCTACTTTGAATCTACGCGGGTTTGGTATTTTAGGGCCTACTTGGAGAACACAAAAATAGGGAAAACTTCGGGTTAAGAAGGCATGCCATGCATGCATGTTGAATCCAATAGGAATAGAAAACACATATGTCTACAGTAATAATTGTTTGGTTGCGCCTCGGGAGAAACATAGGAACTTGTTCGAAGGAATAGGTAAATGACATAATTATCATTCAAAGAGGGAGAATATCCCATAAGTTTTTTTTCTCATATGGAGTATTTGCATGTAAAATAACCATTGGAAATCCAGACAAAGTTCTATGGGGAAAAGGAATTCGAGGAATATAATTCTCCGTAATTCATATGGAATTCTTTTGAAACAGAGAGAGCCCCATTCTAGATAGTACGTAGCGTTCTATAAAAACGGAATTGCTAAGTTTCAGCTAGCTGAGACGTAGCTTATGTCTCAGTCACATTTTCTAGCGTTAGATTTTGTTTTTGCTTGAAGATTCGTGTTTGCTGTTGTTTATATTTGTTTAGACCCATATTAAAACACGCTAAAGTAATTCGACTGAGACTGTTAGAGACACCCTATAAAAAATCAGTAAACACAAGACGCTCGTCGGTCTAGTCGTTTTGACGAGACACGGTAGACAAGGTCGTTCTCACACGTGACATGTCACCTCCACGCTACTGTCAGATTACACACACATGCACAGGCACAGGCACACTACACTGCACATGAAACGTCGACGTCGCGCTCTCGATCGATCACTCGCTCACCCGAGCCGTCCGTCCTTCCAGGCTCCCAGCCGCGAAACGTCATCGATCGACCGGAGCACCAAAAGGCGCTGCCGAACTTAACCTCCCGGAGGGAAAGAGCTAGCTCGCGCGTCCAGCCGTCGACACGTTTGCGAGGAGCTGACGCATCGTGTGAAGCCGATCGATCGAGCAGCTAGCTAGCACGATCACCGCGCGCGCGCGCGCACCGGCCGCCGGTTGCCGTCCTCGTGAAAGAAAGCCGGCCGGCCACCTTGCCCGCGAGGCCTCGATCGATCCATCGATGCTTACCGCTTAGCGAGGCAGCTGGCGAGGAAGCATCGATCCGTCGACGGAGCACGTTCAACAATCACCAGCTAGCTACGACCCCCGGCCGGAGCGCGCGCGTCGCTGTCGCCTTTGCCACGCCGGAAAAGAGGCGCTGCCCCCTTCTGTTTCCGGCAAATGGAGTTAGGCCGATCGATCAGCTAGCTCTGTCAATGGGAGAAGACAGAAGAGTCGTCCTCTCTCCACCCGGAGCCAGACAGGCCTTCGTTCGTTCTGTCGCTTTAGGACACGTTCCCACGATCCAGCGCCTCACCGGAGAATGCTTCTCTGACGCCACGGACGCCTAACTCCTTGCACGGAACGGTGAAGCATCGGAAGCCGCAAGTACGGCTAGCTTATCGCATCGCCTACCTCCTGGCGAAAACCCCGGCCAATTAGTGCAGGGATAAGGCTAGAGCTCGACAGGGTGTTCGGCGCGGCAAAGCGAAGCCAGCTGCATGCGAGCGGCATGTTATAAGCTACGGCCGCGCCACCGTTCCCGCCCGCCTGCCTAGGAGCCGCCAACAGTATCAATTCCACTCGCCTGCTTTCCATTGCTTCCTGCTACCTTCGTCCATCCGGGCTAGCTGCTCGCTTCGCCTTCCTGTTGCCGCAACCATCCACCCGTCCCGTCTCTGAACCTCTGCGGTTCGCTCGGTTTCCGATCGATGCATGCGCCGGTGGTCGGGAGGAGAGGGGGCTTCTTCCAGCCCCGCGACGAGGTACGGGCTTGCTCTCTCTCGTCCGTTTGCAGGTTCCTGTCGATCCAACGTTCAAACTCTTGTGTGAGGGCTGATCGGTTTTCTTTCTCTCCTTTTCATTCAGGTCTCTCACCTTGCCATCGGCGACTTTGCTCTAAGCAACGATCACGCCATGCCGCTGTTTCAAGGCCGCGACAAATCCAAGATGTACCCGGCGAATCCAGGACCCCTACTGCAGGGAGTTGGCGCCGCCAGAAACAGCACTGCTGTCTACGGCGGCGGTACAGCCGCCGACGTCGTGTCCCATGGAAAAGGCAACTTCTGCGCGCAGATTCAGAACAAGGACGTTGCTGTCACGATGAGTACGCCATCGATCTTGCCCCGATAACATGCCGGTGTTTTACTGACTAGTACGTCTAAGTGAAGTTGTGTTCATCGAATGCGTGCAGGTGCAGAAGCGGGATTGTTCCCTGCTGGAATCGGCAACGTTTCAGACATTATCTGTTCACCACCGCAAGGGGATACGGTGCGATCACAGGATGAACACAGGAACAAAGGGGGCGACCTGTTCCTCTTCGACTGGCCTGAGCTGGCCCCCTTGGAGGGTGTCGAGACGGAGCTGAGGTAACTTCCTTCGACCTTGAGCGTGCAGCCTTTTACAATCCAATGCCGCCTCTCCTTTTATCTGAAACCTTTTTTCTTTACTTCTCGTCTTCTGAAGAAAACTCGGTTCGCCGTTTGAGCTAGGGGGCAACAATTATTTCGATGACCCGATGTGGCCTTCGATCTGCTCGCCTGATGCTCAGCTCGTACCGAGCATCCGCTTTGATAATGACCTGAATCCATCCACTGTTGCAAGCAAGAGCGCGGCTTATCCCATACTGATAGATTTGACAGTTCCTGACACTACTGATCAGGTACTTTCAGACTCTTATGCCCCTGATTACTTTTCCTCAAATTTTGAAGGTTCCATGATGATGCAAAGGATTTACAGCTGACGGTATATATCTTCTCGTCGACTCGAGAGTCCAGATCTTTGCGTTCTTCCATATGGGGATCTTCGTTCATAATTTCTCACAAGAATCTTGGATGCTAACTTCTCTGTTCACCTTCTGCAGATCAACATGGCAACTCCCATGAACACGCAGCAGCCATCCAAGAATAAAGAAAAGGAGTCGCCACTGAACCGCTCTTCCTCCGAGGAGATCCAGCATTTCCCACGGGTTTCAGACGCCGACCTCCTCTGCCCCTTCGACGACATGCTCGTCTCAACATCATCCAGCACCATGTACCGCAACGACGAGATGATACCTTCTTCCGCCACCGCTCGCTCCTGGCCAGACGACGTCGCCTCGGCTTACGCTCCACAGAGTTCCACGAAGAAGAAGAAGAAGCCGCACGCGACGACCCCGGACATGTTCCTCGATGAGATGTCCGAAAACCCACTGGAGATGTACTTCCCTCAGGTGAAGCAGCCTCAGATGCACCATCAGCTTCTTCCTGAAGTGTGCTTTGCAGGCGATGGGGCTGGTCTGAACAGCTCAGGATTGGAGTTGGGTTCGAAGGGGAGAGGATGTTCGGGAGGACTACGTGAGAGCCCTCTCCCGTCGTCGATTGCTAAAGCTGCGCCGGTGAAGAATCTTCGGTTCCAGAAGCTTCAGGAAGGCATGAACCAGGTCAGGGTCACTGAGACTCACACCAACTTGCATACCATGTTTCATTACATTTTTTTCATGTGATACGTGAATGATATTCAGTGCTTATGCTACTTAACGTCATATACATGTAATTTGCTACTGCAGTTGGATGTGGGAACCAAGACGTGCATAAGAGATGCCCTGTATCGACTGGCCAACAATGTCGAACAGAGGCATTGTGTCGACCAGAATGTGGGTTCATCAAGTGCTGCGAGCAGGCAAGTGTATCTGTCAACTTCTGAAACTTATCTCTGATTTCATACCATCTGTTGTTATTAAAAACATGGCTCTCGGGTTGGTCACATCCAAATGCTGACTGACGCTTCTGGTACCTCTGGCCAGGATCAAGACTTCGAGCGTATGGACCGAGACTCAGGGCAGCCCTATGGATCGCTCGGTAGCGCAGCTTCTTCTGCAGAAACCGCTGTACCGGAAGACGACTGGTCGTCAGGCAAACCGCGTCGCTTGATAATCTCTAGTCTGGTTCTACTGGAAACTGGAAAGTACATGTAAATGTGGTCAGTGGTCTGATATAGGCTTTGGAAGTTTGAGCGCCCATGCGTGATCAATTTAATTCCATGTGTTTATGGGTAGTACAGCGCTCTTTATAAGGAAAAAAACATGTGTTTATTAGTACTACTTATATTCTTCCTAAAGCAGTACCACGATGCTAGCAGTATATATTGTAATGTTCAGAGAAGATAACAGATATGCTCACAGAAATTTGTCGTCCACTTTGCTTGGTAATTGCATGGACAGATTTGAGATGAGTTCATCCGATTTTCTATCAAGTTTCTTGTGGTTGGGTGTTAGCGTTACCTATTCAGGAACAACACTGCCAAAAGACTAAGTGGGAGAGCTCCAACAATCCACACCTCTCTATATATATACCGATGACGCCACCATATTTGTGGCTCCCAAAATGATGATATCAACTTCTTGGCAACTACTTTGACAAGCTTTGGCCAAGTCATCGGGCTTGTTACCAGTTGTGCAAAAAGTCATGTGGCTCCTACGAGAATATTGACCTTGACTACATCCTTCAAGCTTTCCTTGCTCAACATGCCTCCTTCCCAATGAATTCTTTGGGTCTGACTTTGCTCGTGACACGGCTCCGAAAATTTCACTTTCAAGATTTGGAAGATAGGGTGGCCGGCAAGCTCATCCCTTGGATAGGAAGGCATATGCCACTATGGCCAGCCGAATGATGCTTGTTAAAGCGACGCCCACAAGTATTGGCATCTACTTCGTCACAGTACTTGATGTTCCTTGTTCCTATAGAGGTTCTAATGAAGATCGATAGCATTTGAAGGGACTTCCATTGGGTGGCATGTGAGAAGCTCTCGGGTGGAAACTGCAAAGGAAATTGGGACACTACGGGAGAGCTCCAGTCTGCCGACAGCCGTCGGCACAGCAAAGAAGGCCGTCGGCATAGGCTGTGCCGACGGTGACCGTCGGCGTAGCGTCGTCGGCATAGTTCTGGTCGGGGACTGCCCGATCACCGTCGGCACAGACTGGCCGTCGGCACAGATTGTTGTGCCGACGGTTATACCGTCGGCATAGTATTTCAAATTTTTCAAATTTTTTTTGAAAAAAGATTCAAATTATGTTTTTTTTAAAAAAATATTTTTTTCCATTTTCTTCTTATTCTTTTTTACTTGTTAATCTTTCACAATCACACTTACACTTAGTACACCTAATATTATGTCAAATTGCACTTGTAGTCAAGCTTTCCAGTTGGTCACCCATCCTCACACTACTCCCGCCCCAGCACGCTTAACTTCTTGGTTCTCTTCGGATGAGCTTCCATGAAAGAAAATGTACTACCATATCAATCATATTAACCCTTTGACCGTGCTGCCACATCTCTATATTTTTGAATTCTAAACAATTACTTAAGTAAACAACAATGAATATATATAAATAATAATAATATAGAATTTGAAAAACAATTAAATGATTTCATTTTTGTCTTTTTATTTAATATGGAATAATTAATATCGATAAATACGAATTTGGCAAATAATATGTCTAAATTGATCAGAAAAATGAGAGGAATACAAATATGACATCCATATCATATTTTGAACCTACAATTTAATTTACCCAAAAATCGTGAGCAATAGATCAAGTACCTCTAGTTTAAATCTGATTGACTTTATCGGAAATGAGATGGGAAACGGCCTCGGCATGATATAGTTTGCCGAAATGAGGTCATATGTGGCACGTGTGTTGGCCCTAGGATGGGAAGCAAGATCTCGGACGCGGTTTTCTAATCCGGCCCACGGGAAACCATCTTTTTATTTTTAGCGTGCCCAAACGGTTTTTATTTGTGAAGCAGCTACATGGGGCGCATTTTAGTATGACGTGAAACCTCCGTGCGATGATAGTAGACCACCTACGCACCACATATCACATGGCATGTACACGCGTTAGCTATTTGAGAACACATGTGGCTTCCGGCGGTGTCCCGCCGAATCCGCTGGAAACTGACCGGATTTGAACTAGGCCTCTGATAACCCACAAGTATAGGGGATCGCAGCAGTCTTCGAGGGAAGTAAAACCCAAATTTATTGATTCGACACAAGGGGAGGTAAAGAATACTTATAAGCCTTAACAACTGAGTTGTCAATTCAGCTGCACTGGAAAAGCACTAGTAACAGGGGTGATGTGAAAGTAGCAAGTAATATGAGAGCAATAGTAACGATGAATACGGCAGCAGTAATAGTAACACAGGAGCAATGGCACCAGAGAATAGTTGATACTACTTCCAATGACATGTAGAACGAATATATCATGATGAGATATGGACCGGGGTTCCCAGCGATCTACACTAGTGGTAACTCTCCAATAAGTGACAAGTGTTGGGTGAACAAATTACAGTTGGGCAATTGATAGGATTGATAAAGCATTAAGAAAAAACATAAATTCATTAATCATGTAGGCATGTTTTCCATATATAGTCATACGTGCTCGCAATGAGAAACTTGCACAACATCTTTTGTCCTACCAGCCGATGGCAGCCGGGCCTCAAGGAAATCTACTGGATATTAAGGTACTCCTTTTAATAGAGCACCGGAGCAAAGCATTAACACTCTGTGAAAACATGTGATCCTCACATCACCGCCATCCCCTCCGGTTGTCCCGATTTCTGTCACTTCAGGGCCTTTGGTTCCGGACAGTGACATGTGCATACAACTTGTAGATACAATCTAAGAAATAATTATAAAGCTCAAATCTAAGATCATGCCACTCGGGCCCTAGTGACAAGCATTAAACATAACAAGATTGCAGCAACAATAACTTCACAAACTTTATAGATAGACTAATCATAACGTATCATCCATCGGATCCCAACAAACACAACACCGATTACATCGGATGGATCTCAATCATGTAAGGCAGCTCATGAGATCATTGTATTGAAGTACATAGGATAGAGAGTACCAACTAGCTATCGCTAGAACCCGTAGTCCATGGGGGAACTACTCACGGAGCATGATGGAGGCGGTGGCGTCGATGGAGATGGCTTCCGGGGCACTTCCCCGTCCCGGCAGGGTGCCGGAACGCAGACTTCTGTCCCCCGAATTGGAGTTTCGCGATGGCGGCGGCGTCCCCGGAGTCTTTCTCGGAGTTTCGTCAATTGGTACTGCGTTTTTAGGTCGAAAGGGCTTAAATAGGCGAAGAGGCGGCGCAGAGGGCCGACAGGGTGGCCCCACACTAGGCCGGCGCGGCCAGGCCTGGGGCCGCTCCGCCCACATGTGTGGTGGCCCCCTGGCTCTCCTCCGACTCTACTTCGGTGTTCTGGAACCTTCCGGGAAAAATAAGATCTTTGGCGTTGATTTCGTCCAATTCCGAGAATATTGCCCGAACAGCCTTTCTGGAACCAAAAACAGCAGAAAACAGGAACTGGCACTGTGGCATCTTGTTAATAGGTTAGTTCCGGAAAACGCATAAAAACATTATAAAGTGCAAGCAAAACATGTAAATATTGTCATAAAACAAGCATGGAACATCAGAAATTATGGATACGTTGGAGACGTATTGATGTCTACGCCCCCCTCCTTTTCCTGTAGACAGTGTTGGGCCTCCAAGAGCAGAGGTTTGTAGGACAGCAGCAAGTTTTCCCTTAAGTGGATCACCCAAGGTTTATCGAACTCAGGGAGGAAGAGGTCAACGATATCCCTCTCATGCAACCCTGCAACCACAAAGCAAGAAGTCTCTTGTGTCCCCAACACACCTAATAGGTGCACTAGTTCGGCGAAGAGATAGTGAAATACGGGTGGTATGAATATATATGAGCAAGTAGCAACGGTGCCGTGAAAATAGCTTGTCGGCGTGTAGTTGATGGTGGTAGTATTGCAGCGAGTAGTAACACGGTGAAACAATGAAACAAGCAAGTAGTAACGCAGCGAGTATTTAGGAACAAGGCCTAGGGATTAGACTTTCACTAGTGGACACTCTCAACATTGATCACATAACAGAATAGATAAATGCATACTCTACACTCTTGTTGGATGATGAACACATTGCGTAGGATTACACGAACCCTCAATGCCGGAGTTAACAAGCTCCACAATTCATTGTTCATATTTAAGTAACCTTAGAGTGTAAGATAGATCAATTCGACTAAACCAAGTACTAACATAGCATGCACACTGTCACCTTCATGCATATGTAGGAGGAATAGATCACATCAATACTGTCATAGCAATAGTTAACTTCGCAATCTACAAGAGATCGTGATCATAGCATAAACCAAGTACTAACACGGATGCACACACTGTCACCATTACACCGTGCAGGAGGAATAAACTACTTTAATAACATTGCTAGAGTAGCACATAGATAAATTGTGATACATATACATTGCAATCATAAAGAGATATAAATAAGCACCTCACTATGCCATTCATCAGTGAATAAGTATTCTGTGAAATATAGCCTAAGAGACCCACATGGTGCACACACTGTCACCTTTACACACGTGGGACAAGGAGTCTCCGGAGATCACATAAGTAAAACTCACTTGACTAGCATAATGACATCTAGATTACAAGCATCATCATATGAATCTCAATCATGTAAAGCAGCTAATGAGATTATTGTATTGAAGCACATAGGAGAGAGATGAACCACATAGCTACCGGTACAGCCCCGAGCCTCGATGGAGAACTACTCCCTCCTCATGGGAGCAAGCAGCGGTGATGAAGATGGCGGTGGAGATGGCAGCGGTGTCGATGGAGAAGCCTTCCGGGGCACTTCCCCGTTCCGGCAGCCGTGCCGGAACGGAGACTCCTGCCCCCAGATCTTGGCTTCGCGATGGCGGCGGCTCTGGAAGGTTTCTGTGGGTTTCGTCGAACGTATCAGGGTTTTCGCGACGGAGGCTTTAAATAGGCGAAGAGGCGGCGCAGGAGGGCTGAAGGGGTGGCCACACCATATGGCGGCGCGGCCAGGGCCTGGGCCGCGCCGGCCTATGGTCTGGGGGCCCAGTGCCCCCCCTCTGGTCCTTCTCGTGTGTTCTGGATGCTTCCGGTGAAAATAGGAACCTGGGCGTTGATTTCGTCCGATTCCGAGAATATTTCGTTACTAGGATTTCGAAACCAAAAACAGCAGTAAAACAGAACCGGCACTTCGGCATCTTGTTAATAGGTTAGTTCCAGAAAATGCACGAATATGACATAAAGTGTGCATAAAACATGTAGATAACATCAATAATGTGGCATGGAACATAAGAAATTATCGATACGTCGGAGACGTATCACGTATCAGCATCCCCAAGCTTAGTTCCTACTCGTCCTCGAGTAGGTAAACGATAAAAAGAATAATTTCTGTAGTGACATGCTACTTACATAACCTTGATCATACTATTACAAAGCATATGAAATGAATGAAGTGACTCAAGGCAATGATCTATAGTTGCTAACAAATAGATAACATATAGCAAAACTTTTCATGAAGAGTACTTTCAAGACAAGCATCAAAAGTCTTGCACAAGAGTTAACTCATAAAGCAATAGATTCAAAGTAAAAGCATTGAAGCAACACAAAGGAAGATATAAGTTTCAGCGATTGCTTTCAACTTTCAACATGCATATCTCATGGATAATTGTCAACATAAAGTAATATGATGAATGCAAATAAGCAAGTATGTAAGAATCAATGCACAGTTGACACAAGTGTTTGCTTCTAAGATGGAAGGAAGTAAGTAAACTGACTCAACATAAAGTAAAAGAAAGGCCCTTCGCAGAGGGAAGCAGGAATTAAATCATGTGCTAGAGCTTTTTAAGTTTTTGAAATCATATAGAGAGCATAAAAGTAAAGTTTTGAGAGGTGTTTGTTGTTGTCAACGAATGGTAATGGGTACTCCAACTACCTCGCCAACCAGACTTTCAAGAGCGGCTGCAAGGTAGATCATCCCTCTTCTCTTTTGTTTACACATGTACTTTAGTTTTATTTATGGTTGACACTCCTCCCAACCTTTGCTTACACAAGCCATGGCTAACCGAATCCTCGGGTGCCTTCCAACAATCTCATACCATGGAGGAGTGTCTATTTGCAAAATTAAGTTGCTTACTGATGAATCAGAGCAAAACATGTGAAGAGAATTATTAGTGAAGTTAATTAATTGGGGGCTGGGAACCCCGCGCAAGCTCTTTTTGTAAAATTATTGGATAAGCGGATGAAGCCACTAGTCCATTGGTGAAAGCTGCCCAACAAGATTGAAAGATAAAACACCACATACTTCCTCATGAGCTATAAAACATTGACACAAATTGAGAAGCATTTTAAAGGTTTAAAGGTAGCACATGAAGTATTTACTTGGAATGGCGAAGAAATACCATGTAGTAGGTAGGTATGGTGGACACAAATGGCATAGTGGTTGGCTCAAGGATTTTGGATGCATGAGAAGTATTCCCTCTCGATACAAGGCTTAGGCTAGCAAGGTTATTTGAAGCAAACACAAGTATAAACCGGTACAGACAAAACTTACATAAGAACATATTGCAAGCATTATAATACTCTACACTGTCTTCCTTGTTGCTCAAACACTTTTAGCGTAAAAATATCTAGACCTTAAGAGAGACCAATCATGCAAACCAATTTTAACAAGCTCTACAGTAGTTCTCCACTAATAGGTTTAAACTACATGAAAAAACTTAATCATGATCTACTTGAGAGCTCAAAACAATTGCCAAGTGTCAAATTATCCAAGACATTATGAGGCATTTTCTGTTTCCAACCAAATAAAAATAAGTATTGTAGCTTCCAACTTTTATCATTGAACATTAAAAGTAAAACGAAGAACAAGTGTTCATATGAAAAAGCGGAGCGTGTCTCTCTCCCAAACAAGGATTGCTAGGATCCGATCTTATTCAAACAAAAACAAAAATAAAAGCACACAGTACGCTCCAAGTAAAGCACATAAGATGTGACCGAATAAAAATATAGTTTCAATAGAAGAAACCTGACAAGTTGATGAAGAAGGGGATGCCTTGGGCATCCCCAAGCTTAGACGCTTGAGTCTTCTTGAAATATGCAGGGATGAACCACGGGGCATCCCCAAGCTTAGACTTTTCACTCTTCTTGATCATATATCATCCTCCTCTCTTCACCCTTGAAAACTTCCTTCACACCAAACTTCTCATAAACTTCATTAGAGGGGTTAGTACTCAAAAAACTTGAATCCACCTTGGTCCTGTAGTGACATATTGCAAGAACTCAATAAAACATTAGCTACAGCTTTCCACGTCTAGAAAGCCTTTCTTAAAGTCCACAAGAGACAATGCAAAAAAAACAGAGACAGAATCTGCCAAAACAGAACAGCCAGTAAAGACGAATTTTAAAAAGGTACTTCCCTTGCTCAAATCAGAAAACTCAAAACTAATGAAAGTTGCGTACATATCTGAGGAACATGCACGTAAATTGGCAGATTTTTCTGAGTTACCTACAGAGAAAACAGCCCAGATTCGTGACAGACAGAAATCTGTTTCTGCGCAGAAATCCAAATCTAGTATCAACCTTCGATTAGAGGCTTCACTTGGCACAACAATGCAATAAAATAAAGATAAGGAGAGGTTTCTACAGTAGTAACAACTTCCAAAACACAACAAAACAGTAGCAAAATAAACACATGGGTTATCTCCCAAGAAGTTCTTTCTTTATAGCCATTAAGATGGGCTCAACAGTTTTAATGATGCACTCGCAAGAAATAAGAGTTGAAGCAAAAGAGAGCATCAAAAAGCAAATTCAAAACACATTTAAGTCTAACCCACTTCCTATGCATAGGAATCTTGTACACAAATAAATTCATGAAGAACAAAGTGACAAGCATAAGAAGATAAAACAAGAGTAACTTCAAAATTTTAAGCACATAGAGAGGTGTTTTAGTACCATGCAAATTTCTACAACCATATTTTCCTCTCTCATAATAATTTTCAGTAGCTTCATGAATAAACTCAACAATATAACTATCACATGCAGCATGCTTTTCATGATCCATAAACACATAATTTTTATCAATCTCAAAAATAATGGGATCAAAACTTTCAAACCCGCTTTTATCAATAATATAACAAGATGATTGATCAATCTCAAGAGATATGAGACACATAGATAAAGTCAAGAACTCTCCAATCCCATTTTCATTAGTAGTACAATTAATATTATCAAGTAACATAGGACCATCATCTAGAGCTTTATCATAAACATTTGCTAAGCAAAATTCTTTAGTACCATGCATTTCGACATCAGGCACAAACAAAGCATTATCATAAGATTTAGTAGCATAATTATTCTCACAAGTTTTACTCATAGGTAATATTTCAAGAGAATCCACGGGAACATAGCATTCAACCTCCTTTGGTAAGCATGGAGGACAATCAAATAGTGTAAGAGATAAAGAGTTACTCTCATTAGAAGGTTGGCATGGGTAGCTAATCCATTCTTCCTCCTTTTGTTCGTCGCTCTCCTCTTCTTTTTCATCCAATGAGCATTCGTGTTCATCAATTTCCTCCTCTTTTTCATCCAATGAGCTTTCAGGTTCATCAATTTCTTCTTCCACAGGTTCCTACAAATTGTGAGTGCATTCTTGTGCATTAATGAGTCTCTCTTTATAATCAATGATATAAGGATTATCACTGTAACTTCCATTGCAAAAATTAAGGATAGAAGAGACATAATCTTTAAGGTCCTTACAAACAACACAAGTTTCATAATTCTCAACCATGAAGGATTCTATCTCAGAGGCTCCCATAAATATGACAAATTGTTCTACCTCTTCAAACCCGAGATGAATATAGTTATTCCAATTATAGTTCTTAATTAAAACTTCTTCACTAAAGCCACATTGAAATTTCAGATGTTTAGTATCCTGTTGAGAGCAACAATTTATATCATGGCATTTAAGCAAGATTTTAGCAATTGTATTCAATTTTTCTATCACAGCACTCATGACTTTACCAGTTCTTGATTCTCTACAATTATTATAATATTCTATAAGCTCCAAGTAGGTTGTAGGTTCTCCCATAACAGCAGTTTTTAATTTTTAGGTTTTTCAATTTTTTGGATTTTTGGGTATATGAGAAAAGTAAAACAAAACAAAAAGAAACTAAGCAAAAGTAAACTAAGGAAAATAATACAAGACAGAAATAAACTAAGCACAAATAAACTAGACAAAAGTAAACTAAGCAAAACAAAATAAAATAAAACAGGGAGAGAGGTAGAGTGTACTCCCCAGGTGAACTTATGAGTAGAGCTATGCCTCCCCGGCAACGGCGCCAGAAAACAGTCTTGATAACCCACAAGTATAGGGGATCGCAGCAGTCTTCGAGGGAAGTAAAACCCAAATTTATTGATTCGACACAAGGGGAGGTAAAGAATACTTATAAGCCTTAACAACTGAGTTGTCAATTCAGCTGCACCTGAAAAAGCACTAGTAACAGGGGTGATGTGAAAGTAGCAGTAATATGAGAGCAATAGTAACAGTAACACAGCAGCAGTAATAGTAACACAGGAGCAATGGCACCAGAGAATAGTTGATACTACTTCCAATGACATGTAGAACGAATATATGATGATGAGATATGGACCGGGGTTCCCAGCGATCTACACTAGTGGTAACTCTCCAATAAGTGACAAGTGTTGGGTGAACAAATTACAGTTGGGCAATTGATAGGATTGATAAAGTATTAAGAAAGAACATCAATTCATTAATCATGTAGGCATGTTTTCCATATATAGTTGTACGTGCTCGCAATGAGAAACTTGCACAACATCCTTTGTCCTACCAGCCGGTGGCAGCCGGGCCTCAAGGAAATCTACTGGATATTAAGGTACTCCTTTTAATAGAGCACCGGAGCAAAGCATTAACACTCCGTGAAAACATGTGATCCTCACATCACCGCCATCCCTCCGGTTGTCCCGATTTCGTCACTTCGGGGCCTTTGGTTCCGGACAGTGACATGTGCATACAACTTGTAGATACAATCTAAGCAATAATTATAAAGCTCAAATCTAAGATCATGCCACTCGGGCCCTAGTGACAAGCATTAAACATAACAAGATTGCAGCAACAATAACTTCACAAACTTTATAGATAGACTAATCATAACGTATCATCCATCGGATCCCAACAAACACAACACCGATTACATCAGATGGATCTCAATCATGTAAGGCAGCTCATAAGATCATTGTATTGAAGTACATAGGATAGAGAGTACCAACTAGCTACTGCTAGAACCGTAGTCCATGGGGGAACTACTCACGGAGCATGATGGAGGCGGTGGCATCGATGGAGATGACTTCCGGGGGCACTTCCCCGTCCCGGCAGGGTGCCGGAACAGAGACTTCTGTCCCCCGAATTGGAGTTTCGCGATGGCGGCGGCGCCCCTGGAGTCTTTCTGGAGTTTCGTCAATTGGTACCGCGTTTTTAGGTCGAAAGGGCTTAAATAGGCGAAGAGGCGGCGCAGGAGGGCTGACAGGGTGGCCCCACACTAGGCCGGCGCGGCTAGGCCTGGGGTCGCGCCACCCACATGTGTGGTGGCCCCTGGCTCTCCTCCGACTCTACTTCGGTGTTCTAGAACCTTCCGGGAAAAATAAGATCTTTGGCGTTGATTTCGTCCAATTCCGAGAATATTGCCCGAACAGCCTTTCTGGAACCAAAAACAGCAGAAAACAGGAACTGACACTGTGGCATCTTGTTAATAGGTTAGTTCCGGAAAACGCATAAAAACATTATAAAGTGCAAGCAAAACATGTAAGTTTTGTCATAAAACAAGCATGGAACATCAGAAATTATGGATACGTTGGAGACGTATCAACCTCAACTATCCGTCACTCCAGAAATTCCGGAAAAAGTGTTTTTAGTTCTACGACGCATCATTATATCTGCTAATTTTTGTCCGTTTAGTTTGTTCGCGAATGGGTGCACCCGCACGCCCGGTACGGCGATACCGCATGTCCCGGTGGCCCTGTTTTGGCCAGATGGCAATTTGAACGAAGTCAAAAAAAAATCCACGGAGCCGCGTGGCATCATTTTATATGTCATGGTAACTATTCCGTTTGTCAAAACTGGGATACGACAGTTATTTTGAAAAAACCTTCACGAAAAGGGCTATCACGTCCGGAGTTCTATGGATTTCAGGGGAAATGAGGTGGAAAACGGCCTCAGCATGGCATAGTTTCCTGAAACGAGGTCATATTTGGCACGTGTGTGGGCCCTAGGATGGGAAGCAAGACCCTGGGTGCGGATTTCTAATCCGACCCACGGGCGACCATCGTTTCATTTTTAGCGTGCCAAAACGGCTTTATTTGTGAAGCAGCTACATGTGGCGCATTTTAGTATGACGTGAAACCTCCGTGCGATGATAGTAGACCACCTACGCACCACCTATCACATGGCATGTACACGCGTTAGCTATTTGAGAACCCATGCGGCTTCCGGCGGTGTCCCGCCGAATCCGCTGGAAACTGACCGGATTTGAACTAGGGCTCAACTATCCGTCACTCCAGAAATTCCGGAAAAAGTGTTTTTAGTTCTACGACGCATCATTATATATGCTATTTTTTGTCCGTTTAGTTTGTTCGCGAATGGGTGCACCCGCACGCCCGGTACGGCGATACCGCATGTCCCGGTGGCCCTGTTTTGGCCAGATGGCAATTTGAACGAAGTCAAAAAATCCCACGGAGACGCGTGGCATCATTTTATATGTCATGGTAACTATTCCATTTGTCAAAACTGGGATACGACAATTATTTTGAAAAATCCTTCACGAAAAGGGCTATCACGTCCGAGGTTCTATGGATTTCAGGGAAAATGAGGTGGGAAACGGCCTCAGCATGGCATAGTTTCCCGAAACGAGGTCATATTTGGCACGTGTGTGGGCCCTAGGATGGGAAGCAAGACCCCGGGTGCAGATTTCTAATCCGACCCACGGGCGACCATCGTTTCATTTTTAGCGTGTCAAAACGGTTTTTATTTGTGAAGCAGCTACATGGGGCGCATTTTAGTATGACGTGAAACCTCCGTGCGATGATAGTAGACCACCTACGCACCACCTATCACATGGCATGTACACGCGTTAGCTATTTGAGAACCCATGCGGCTTCCGGCGGTGTCCCGCCGAATCCGCCGGAAACCGACCGGATTTGAACTAGGGCTCAACTATCCGTCGCTCCAGTAAATTCCGGAAAAAATGTTTTTAGTTCTACGACGCATCATTATATGTGCTAATTTTTGTCCGTTTAGTTTTTTCGCGAATGGGTGCACCCGCACGCCCGGTACGGCGATACCGCATGTCTTGGGGGTGCCTGTTTTGGCCAGATGGCAATTTGAACGAAGTCAAAAAATCCCACTAAGCCGCGTGGTGTCATTTTATATGTCATAGTAACTATTCCGTTTGTCAAAACTGGGATGTGGCAATTATTTTGGAAAACCCTTCACGAAAAAAGCTATCACGTCCGGGGTTCTATGGATTTCAGGGGAGGTGGGAAACGGCCTCGACATGGCATAATTTGCCGAAACGAGGTCATATTTGGCACGTGTGTGGGCCCTAGAATGGTAAGCAATACCCCAGACGTGGATTTCTAATCCGACCCACGAGCGACCATTTTTCATTTTTGGCGTGTGTGAAAGCCATGAAACCTCGGACATTATAGCTCACTTCTAAGAAAATTTATTTAGGTATTCGAAATATTCCATTTTTGATATTTTTCTATGATAGATCTTGTTTTTCTGCAAAATTTGATGTATTATACTTATTTTTCTCAATTAGAATGATTTAGTTATTTTTTTTTGAAGACTGCCATGGAGAAATAGGAAAAAGCTATGCCGACGGTTAAACCGTCGGCACAGGTCTGTAGTGGAAAAAAAAGGAAAAAAAATGTTGTGCCGACGGCTAGACTGGACCTGTGCCGACGGTTTAACCGTCGGCATAGCTTTTTCCTATTTCTCAACCTAAAAATGGTTGCCATGGCTTTGCGGTTGCGATGGATTTGGAATGATAGGATGGATATCCCAAACCTTGGATATCACTTAGCATCCCTTGCGGCCAAATGATGAAGATCTCTCTGCGGCAGCCACAAAGGTTTCCTTGGTCAATGGAGAGAAATCTTTATCTTGGGAGTCAGCTTGGCTCATGGCATGAGGTCAAAGGATATTCCTCTAACCTCAATATTTCAAAGAAAAGGAAATGCTCGATGAAGATGGCAATGGAGAATGATTTTTGGGTCACGCAAAACAACACGCAACAAAACCTTGCGGTTGAGCACATAATTCAATCCACCAAGTTGTGGGAAATACTTTCCACTATTTAATTCAACCATGACGCCTCATATTCTATTGCTTGGAAGTTTGGTAAGGAAGGGTACTACCTCGCTTCGTCGATATATAAGATGCAAATGCTGGGCCAAACATCACCCACGATGCCTTCTATGATCTGGAAACCTTGGGAGACCCCCCCACCCCCATTGCAATTCTTCGTCATACAAAACTGCTGGATGGCCGATAGCTTGAGAGATTCAAGGAACGTTTGGTGGCGAGGGGCTATCCACAAGAGGAGTTAATCAAGGAAGGCCCTATCTTCCATTGCAATGCTTTGGCATGGAAAGTTTGGAAGGAAAGAAATGGAACGGCCTTTAGAAACCACTCCAGTACCGCGGCCATGATAATCAACAAGATCGAAGAAGAGGCGATGCTGTGGAGTTCATCATCGGCTATTGCGGTTAGTAACATTATACCGCGAGAGTAGGCTTGTATTTCGGCCTTAAAAAATTTCTCAAGCTTGGTTTGTAAGAACTCTTTAGAAACATATCATTGATCAATAAAAATGGCAAATCACAGATGAGCCAGAAGAGACCCCCCTCCACCGCTCTCGTGTAGCTATAGTGTTTTGAGAGCACTCCGGGCCGAACCGAAGCCGCTCCCGTCAGCGCTGCCGGTCGTAAATGGTGGAGGGGAGGCGCCGATCCTCTGTAGTTTAGTTTTTGTTCTTATTGTGGAGTCTTGGAGTAGATCAGGCCAGATCTTTTGGGCCAGATCTGGTTGTTCCTGGTACAGCTTTTCTCCGTTGCTAATATCTAGGGGAAGGAGGTGGAGCATGTGGAGGAATTGGAGCCAGTCATCTCCTCTAATAAGCCCAGGTCGAGCTTTGCTGCTCTGGTGCTCTAGCGTGGCGCCATACAGTCGTCTTCGAGTTCCCCGTTTCTCTCGACCGGCCGTGGTGGCGAGGGAGGAAGCGGGTTGAGCTCGGGTGCGAGCTCAAGGTTCAAGCGGTGTTTCCTTCTTCCTGGAGGCCTTGAAGAAGTCTTCATCCTCCTCTCGACCACCGTGGCGGCGGGGGAGAGTATGGAGAGCGCTTATTCGCTTCTAGATCAAGAAGGCGGTAGGGTGGTCGAGTGCTATCTCCGGCGAGCACTCAGGAAGCGACCAAATTTCGCGGAGTTCCCAAGCGGCGGCGACGTCGCTATCTATGGCAGATGGAGCCACTCCGGTCTCTGGTACGATGGTGGCCCGAGTTTCTTCTTCCTCCAAGCCATCGTGCCGATGTGGAGGATCTTCCCCGGCCTTGGCAAGGGATCCACAGCCAGCGCTGCACCAAGCGGTTTGTTCCAGCAGCACAGGCACCCGAGCCTCGAGGTCTCGCAGTTGCGGTGGAGAAGACAAGGGACCTGATTGCGTTTTTACTCTTTCCCCCCAATGTCTTTCTTGTAGAAGTACTAGCCTTATCTTTTATTTCCATATCTCTTAGGGACTTTGCTGTAAAATTGTACCCACGTACGGAATGAATGAAGCTTCCAGGGCATCTGGGCCTCTACCCGTTTTTTTTTTTTTTTTTTTTTGGCAAATCTACTGTCTTGTTTCAAATGAAAAGTTGGAACACGAAATTTTCACGGGGTTTTGCCAAAGTCATCCGAAGACAACTCATCAACGTACGTATAAAGGTCCAACACTGCATTGCTTTCTTAGACACCCGTAGAGAGTCAATCAATCAGTCATTGCTTTAACAGTCATTTCAGCGTGACTATGTCACCTTTAATTGATGTGGCGACAGACACTTGTGCGAATGGTGACCTTGTAGTAACTCTTTAAAAAAATTCTCCTTCATCAATGAAAATGAAATTACCATGTTTTAAAGAAAAGTTGGAACACCAAGTTTCCATGGGGTTTTGCCAAAGTCTCCCCAAGACAACTCATGAAAGCATAATAAAGGTCCAACAGTGCATTGCTTGTCGAGACACCCGTACCGAGTCGATCAATCAGTTGGTGTGCTGACAGACACTTGTGCGAATGGACTCAATGGACAATGGTAACGTGGGAGACGAGACGAGACGAGTCGAATCCTTGGACTTGACACAGTCCAGTCTCCAACTCCAGCCAAAGGGGGAACAGAAAGCTTGGACACGAAGCAGGGGCAAAGCCGTCCGACCACCGGCCGGCGTCAGCTACCTGACTGACACCTGCACCGCCGGCGCACGGTCTTTCTGTGCCGCGGACAACACGAAGAAGCTATCCTCTTCCTGTTCCTGTACTGTATCCTTCCTTCCGCAACAGAATTTTATTCCAACCCATCCTCACCACCTAACGGCAAAAAAAAAAGGAGGTCCAAATCAAGGCTCACAGCAACGGCGCGACCGCCTCCCCCAGTCGCCGCCCGATCGGTTCCCAGCCGGATCAGCCGCGGGAGCACCGGAGGCGGCGGACGAGCGCACCCCCGCGGCGCGGCGCGCCGCTCCTGAGTTCAGCGGCGTGCGCGCGCCAGGAATAGGCGGAGGATGGGGTACCTGCCGTCGCTGGGCAGCAAGGCGGCGCACTTCGTCTCCGACCTCACCACCGTCATCCTCAACCCCGTCTCCGAGCGCGAGCCCTCCTCGCACCTCCCCGTGAGACCCCCAGATCCCCATCCTCCTCTCCCCGTCCCCTCCTGCTACAGTCGACTCGGTCCAGTCAGTGTCGTGTTCGGTTGTCGCTCCCGTCCCCCAATTCGCGCTACGGGGGCGACTTGGTTGCTCCCAGTAGGCGTGGTCTGCCCGCTGGGGCGTGATCTTGCTAGGGTTTGGCGTTCGATTGTTCGGGGTTTAGGGATGCCCGCTGTTGCCTGTTGCTCGCTGCTAATTAGGGTAGAGGTTTTGACAACATTTCGTGCTGGAAACTTTTAATGATTTTGTCAGGAATACAGATTCTACGCAGTCTAGACTGCTATTTAACTACAGAATAACTATGTTTCTTTACAACGTCATACTTGCTGCTACGATAGTAAAATTAGCTCACTACTATGTTTCGACTAGCATAGCAACCGAAGCAATGAAGTTGCTCTTCTGTCGCCATGGTCCTCAAATCTCAGGAAATGAATAGCTCCACTCCAGTGGTTCCTTTTCAAAGCTATAATTCCAGTGCTTGACGACTTCCCTGCTCTCATCTCCTGCATTCGGTGAAACTTTTATGGATGGTTCTGACCGTGAGCTGTAACAAGTGAACTGCAATTACACGTCATGTTATTCATTCAGTTCATAGTACCAAGTAATCTTGATTCTTCCAGTCAGTAGCCCATGTTCCAGAAAATTACCTTTTCAAAAATAATTAGAAACCAAATAGTTCACAGAGTCTCAACGAAAAGGTAAGGGTCAGCGAATAAACGCTGTCCCCGCAGGGTATCGTAGCAGAGAGCTATCCTATTACAATCCCAGAAGTTTTGACCAACATTCATTTTCTTTGGTCGCTGTAGGAGGCAGAGGAAGAGGAAGAAAATTCAGAGGATGAGCAAGATTCTGAGCAAAACTCTGATATTCCTGATGGCCCTGATACATCTTCCTTTAGAGCATTCATGATCTCATTTTTGTCGCCGTCTAGCTCTTTTAACGCTTCAATGGAGATAATTCCTGAGCAGAGCGAAGATATTGGATACCCAACCTTAACACCGGTCGGAAAGGCAAGCAAGGGGAAGTCAGGCCTGATAAGCAGAGGGAAGCATTCCATTGGAAAAATCATTAACAAGGCAGCTAGGATGAGCGGCTTTAAGCAAAGTGCAGAGCCTAAAATTGGCAGAGAGGTGGCAACTCATGCTGAACCGGTTGCACCTGTATTGGAGCTCGAAGAACCAAAGGAAGTTAGTTCCTTGAACAATTTGCCAGTCATGTCAGAGCCATCTGTCCTTTTGTCAGAGATGATGCGATCCATTCTTTATTCCTCTCTTCCTATTCTCTCTCAAGGAAGGAGCTGGGTTTTGCTATACAGGTTTAAAGTCTGCTATCCCTATACGTTATGACTGCACGTGCCAACTGATGTCTAATGTTTGTGTTCACAATTTTGCAGCACATGGAGGCATGGAATATCTTTATCTACTTTATATAGAAGGAGTAAGCTGTGCCCTGGTTACTCACTCTTGGTACGTTTCTTAAGTAGCTTGATGTGTTTCACAAGTATTTGAAAGGGAGTGGCCAATTGTACTAGTAATATTGTTTAATTCCAAAGAGTATTTACTTGGGTAATGGTACTTATTTATATGTTTCCACAATATGGTCTCTTACAAGTCTCCGCAATATCTCATGTGCTTTCTTTTTTGCTGTTAGCTGCTAATTGCTAATTTCCTATTATTTATTTATTTATTTATCAATGTGTTCTCTAACAGGTAGTTGGAGACAAAAAAGGGGCAGTTTTTGGTGGTTTAGTTGAGGCTCCATTACAGCCATCCAGCACAAAGAAATATCAGGTTCCACCCACACATTCTAATAATATTCTTACTATCACCTACTTAGCTTCAACTGATATTAATGGAAATTAATAACTATTGCAGGGGACCAATAACTGCTTTGTTTTCACTAGTTTACACAGCAATCCTGCTATATATCGACCAACCGGTAATATATATCTCTCTACTTTCGTTGCTTTTTCAGTAAGAACACCAAAAAGCTGGCAGAAGATATATGATTTTGCTTGTCAGTTTTGTGCATCAGGGCTAGTCGACTTGTGTATAATTTATTTTGCTCCTCGAGATCCTTTTCATCATGATACATTCTAATGTTAGCATATTTTACTAAAGTTCCATTAAGATCAGTGTGTACCCTGAGCTAACAGACTGCATATAATTGTTTCTTGTTATTTGTATGTATTGGCTCATTCTCTTAAACTGTTGAACAAATTGCTTGTTACAGGTGCTAATAAGTATTTCACCGTGTGCTCTACTGACTATTTGGCACTAGGAGGTGGCAGTCATTTTGCACTTTATCTAGACTCAGACCTGTAATCCCTCCCTCTACACATATACATTTCTAAAGTTTTCTTTAATGCTTTTAACAGTTTGCTAATTTAATTCAATCTTAATGCCTCACCTTTTCTCTGTGTACTCTCTGCAGTTTGAGTGGTTCAAGTTCAAATTCAGAGACATTTGACAACCAGTGTTTATCGCATTCCGCGGACTTTGCGGTTAAAGAAGTTGAGGTACTTATCACACTGAAGCATAGATTAGTAGTTCTTTGACTCCATGAAAGTACACATATATAATGAAATCTGTAGCTCTACTTCACTGCAAAAATCTAAACCATATTTGGCTTAAACAAGAACCAAAAACTTTATTGCAAGTTGTAGGTTGGTGGTTATGACTATTAGCTTGTTTTCCCACATCAAAAACTCATCAGTTTGCCCATGGCATTATTGCAATTTCCAAAAGTACACTTTTCCATACTCCTGAGTCCTGATGGACACATGACAAACACACATGCCCATGCCCTGAAAGGAACTCTAACAAGATGTTCAGTACCTCCCTCCAATCCATAAGAAGTAGTTTCACCCTTTTTCCTCCTGGGGATGAATTCAGTTACATCCATACTGCTCCAAAATATGAATATCGTAAAGTACACTGGTCATCCAATTCACAATTCCTCTTTGAAGCTCTTTTTTCATGCCCTTTGACCCACATTGTTTGGTCGAATAGTCTCGTCTCGCACAACTGCACACCACCGAACACAAGTACACAACTAACATATGCAACAGTTACATTGCCCACTGAAAATCAAGGGAGATTTTTTCAGGGTTATGTGCATGAGATTTACTGCATCGTGTTACTGAGCACAAAGTAAAAGCCTGTTCTACCCCCTTCAGAATATACATATACTACATGACACAACCGCGATGCTAATAAAATGAAGAAAAATAATTGTTCGTAGTTCAGACATCACCTTATGGTCAAGACTCAAGAAGCTGCATGTTGCAAGTGTAGCTAGGGTTGCAGCTGAAACACAAGGTCCTCGGAACATCTATATTTCTGTATCTTATGATATCCGTGAATGTTGTGAAGTGGATAAATTCTTGCAATCTTTTGTGGATTTCTATTTAGGGATACGGATGTGTAACTTTGGTTTTCCTGTACAATGCAGCTGTGGGGCTTTGTCTATCCTTCCAAGTATGAAGAGATGCTCACACTGTGCCGTACTGAGAAGCCGGGGATCTGCCGATTTTGAGCTACCGGATCAGTGTGTGTTATGTCTGTACAGTTTTTAGTAGGCGTTGCCATAATTTTAGTGTGCAAGACCCATTTAGGAGTAACTGGGAAGTGATAGCTTGTCTTATTGAGGTCTGTAAATTCTGTAATTTTCTTGTTATGCCAGTTGCCAGACTTACTGAACTACTTTGATTGCTATCTTGGTATCATCACTGCTACAGAGTTACAGTAGGCAAGTGCCCTGTGAATTCTTCATAAAAATGGGACTGATTCACAGGAATGTATGTGCAAGATAGATTATTGCACAATGCAGTAAAGAATATATTACGATGTGTTTGAAGCAAATAATCTATAGCTCAAATTATGTTTATCTGGAAAGCTACAGTTGCCTCGGTCTTGGGGAAATTACTGCGCTATCACTGCCAACACTGATACATCATGGATCTGCATTGCCACAAAATTTTGAATCCCTAACTGGGTTTATACACATTTATACAAGAACGCAGACTTTAAGTTCAAATGTACCTTGATGGTGGAATTTAAATGGCAAAGTTAGCCTCATTAGAGATTGACACATTACTGTATTTTTAGTGGATCCAACTGATGCCCTATATGCTGGGCACCCGGGCCTGGGACCTCTCGTGAGGGGTTCAGTTCCGCCTTGAGATTTCTACTCCTAGGGCCAGGGATCTTTTCGTGAGTAGGAATTCTTTTTTACTTCTTAGGGCATGAACATTGCTAGTCTCTTAATTGGGCGCTTAAGGAGTCGGTTACTCCGTGCATGTAAGCGCTGGTGGTCTAGTAGGTCTAATTTGCATTGATATTTCAAACGCTAGTCTCTTAGTTTTGCAGCGATGCTCCGGTAATTATTTCCTAGCGTCGGGCCATAAGCGCCCCATTGTAGATGGACCCATCCTCCCTCTGGTAAGGTTTATTCTTAACTGAATTTTCACCTAGGGTTTCATGTCTTCGGGCTTCCGTAGTACAATATGTTGTAGTTTTTCTTGTTGGGAAATGTTACTTCAATCAAATGTTGTGTTACTTCATCAATCATGTTTCCATTAAAAATCCATTTTAGGCCGCCCGGTTCAGTGCGGATCTGGCCTTGATTTGGGAATATTTTAACTCTTTGCGAATTATGCAACATTTCTTTTGTGCAGCCGGGTGATTGTTATTGTTATTTTTATGTGCGTGACTGTTGATGATACAAGTACAATACCGAACAAAGATTTGCAACATGCATGCATTAGGATCATGAGAAGTTGAGAGCGGACGATGTGCAAAGCCAAGGTTACTTCTACCCTGGACTGTCTTTTCATTTTCTCCATTGTTATTTCGCTCTAAATTCGCTGCGAATTCGAAAACAACCTTACACAACAATATGACGGTCATAACAGCTAAAGCAGTTTCTCTCCTAGAAAAGAAAATGTGATGAATTAATCTACTCCGTTCTAACATTAATTCAGTTCTATTTTTTCATCATCGTAATCACGATCCAGACGACTCACCCGATTAGCACAAAGAACCAAGAGGATTAACATCACAAACAACAAGGGACGACATCGATTGGTCGAACGCTCTACTCGTCCTCTGCCGCTTCCGGCACCGGCACCGGCACCGGCGGCGTGGGCGCGGAATCCCTCTCTTCCTCCACCTCCACCTCCTTCTCGTCCCGTTCGTCGACATCGGCAGCGGCGGCCTGGACGAGATCCTTCTCGATGGCGTGCACGGCGAGGGGGAGCGCGTCGAGGCGGGAGGTAGCGGACGGCGAGGGAGGAGGCCGGCGGCGGCCGCCTGGACGAGGTCCTCGGCGCGGTCGCAGGACTCGCTGAAGGCGTCGAGGCAGCGCTTGAGGTCCTCGAGCGCCGGGCCGCGGCCGGGCTCGCGGACGGCGGCGGCCGCGGCGTCGATGAGCGCGTCGTAGGCCGCCGCCATTGCGTCCACGGTGCTGTCCATGGCGATGGCGGCGCGCGGTTACTTCTTTTGCTTGGTTCCTGTCGCGGGGTTCGTGCGTCGATCTCGATCGAGTGGTTGGTTTGTGTTGAGTCATCTTGGCTTTGCACTCTCTTATATACCCCCTACTCCTCCTGTTTTAATTTTGTTCTAAGAAATTTCTGCATAAATTTTGTATCTCTAGATGTAAATATATGCCTATATTTATTGTTATAGATTTAGATGTGCCTGCGTAGATTTATTGTTATAGATTTAGGTGTAAATAAAGCGCCACAAAATTTATAACCTATCTATGCCACGCAAGAGGACCCGTAAGAAAATGACATGTGTAATATGAGTCTAACGCACCTATGAGCGGTGGCAACGTGGAGCCTCCACCGCATAATTTGTTACTTGACACGTGGCAATGTGAGAGCTCCACCGCATAATTTGTCACTCCACACATGGCGATGTGAGGTCAATCATAACATGTGTAGTAGGCGGGTATACTTGACACGAAAACATAAATGTTAGTAGTTCCTTTTTCATTCACAACTTTCTATTTTGTGTATCTGCATTTTACTTGGTTTGAACTTCAACCTCACCAATATGATAGTCGGGGTACACTCTTTACATTGAAAAGATTGTGGTTGAGAGTGGATATCTCCTTATCATCTCTTTCTCCAACTCAAGCCCGCCACAGTTGTTTATCATATTGATCGGGGTGCACCCAACTTGATGCAGTCAACTTAGGGTCGAGTCTCTCCTACCGCAGGGCGGGCACATGGAGAAATATATTGTGCCAAGATAAGGGTGTGAGCCCTTCACCATGTGACTATTGTGTGAGTCTCACGTGTGTCAGAAGGTGGTCCGGTAACTGCTCAATATCGTTCAAAGTGCAATAGTGGCTCAAAACGTCCACCTCAAAGTGCATGTTTCTCGAATCAAGCATTTTACAGGAACACTCTTAGACTTAGGTAAAAGTACTATAATATCCAGCTGAAACTAAAAGACTAGCAATGCCCACTCTTATTTTAGGGAGACATGTCATTCCTTAAGTAGGGAACATTCTTTTCTTTTCAAACAAATCATTAAGTAGGAACCAACCAAGTCAGCCCTGAAGTACACGACGAACGTGTACTTCAAGTTTTACAATGCGATGCTACCAAGCAAAGATCAAGTTTCTTGAATCCTTGTGGAATATGGAATTTGAACCGAACCGCTACACACAAAATACATGAGAAAACTGTAATGAACTACTTCACACGTCATTTCTACGACTCGTGTTTATCCGCGGTGTTCTTCAGGGTGACTTGGATGATCTAAATAGGAAGTTTGTCTTTGTGTTCTTTGAGCTGAACTTTATTGGCTCGTCCAAATTGGATGCCCATGTCAACAACTAACTATGGTCACATGCCGCTCCAAGTCATTACCCTTGTGGGTTGTGACAGAACCTATTATGCCATGGTTTTTCTGCGAGGGGACGATCAGCTTCATGCGAAATTTACTTTACATATATCGTTCTAGGGCTCTAGGCACAACATTTCATGTTGATGCCGAGTCAGGTAGCTCTTTTTTTTTTTTTTGAGCAAAGAGTCAGGTAGCTTCTTTGTCAGATCACTTTGCTGTACCAACTCGTTACTCTGAAGAGAGAAGAAACGTTACCAACAAATCACAGATTTAGACGGGGCTTTTATCTGGGCCCAGTTTAACGCCCACCAAAGGCCCATGTTCCAATCGTCAGGGGCGGGAGGCTATTCCTTCCCTAGTTCCCTTCGTCAAAATGCCCGAGTGGCGACTGGCGACATGCCGATTCCTTGCTGATTCCTCTCCAGGTCTATTCTCTTTTCCGATTCTTCTCTAATCCAATCTTTCTACCCCTTGATCTGTTTCTTACCAGCGTCAATCTGAAGATCCCCAGAAGTTTAATCCTCCAATACACCTAGAACCAAGAAGAGAACTCTACTACGTAACCTTGCTGCTGCTCCGCCGATCTTCCTTTCGCCAGCGATCTTCTCCCGCCGTTGCCGGATATCTGCTCCAGCTTGCTCGTTAATCCCCCTTCTCAGTCAACTACTTCTCTTGAGGATCAATTCCCAATCCCATCATCACCTCCGGACCCCAAGTCCCCAACCCCGATCCAGATTTTTCTTGCGTTGGACGGGAAGAAGAAACAGAGCATCGGTTGCAGTTCTGTGCGCCTCTGGCCAGATCCCATCAGTGCTCAACCTATTACGCAGTCTTTTGTGATTCCACTGATTCCGGTGTAGTGCAGTGCAGTAAGTGGATCACCCTTTCTTCCCGAGGCAGGGACATCAGCGACAAAGTCACAAAGTGCCTCAAGCGCCATGAAGGCTCTTGGATGGAACTGTCAAGGTATGGGAAAAGATCTTGGTAGTCCAAAAATGTGTCACCTTGCCCGGATGATCAGCTCCGTGAAACCCCAGGTGACATTTGTATCTGAAATTAAATCTTTCAAAGTTAAGCCATCTGATCTGGTTACTAGATTTAGCATGTGTAATAGCATTGTAGTATCTTCTCGACGACGCTCGGGTGGGCTTTGGCTCATGTGGAATGATGACCTTCAAGTTTCTATTCATAGTGCCAACTTCCATGTGATCTTAGCTACTTGCCTAAATAGTATTAATAATCTGAAATTTGGGCTTGTTTGTATTTATGGTGATCCCTATCATCGCCAGACTAATTACATTTGGGATCAAGTGACCTCTTTTGTTCATGATAACTCTAGCATGCCCATGTTATGTATAGGGGATATGAATGAACTTTTGTATGATATGGACAAGAACTCCCCTAATATAAATCGTTCTCGTATGTATGTTTTTCGCTCTTTTGTTAAGAATTGTGGTCTTTTTGACTTGGGTTTCAGTGGACCGGCCTACACTTGGACTAATAAACGATTCTCTTCCAAGCCAACTTTCGAAAGATTAGATAGATGTTTGGTTAATGCTGAGTGGTGTGATGTTTATCCCATATCCAATGTTTATAACATGCCTCTTATTCACAGTTTAAGTGATCATGCCGCCATCCTTCTCTCTACGGAGGGACCTGTTCGTAGAATAAAAAAACACTTCAAGTTTGAAAATTGGTGGTTGAAAGAACAAGATTTCCAAGACCATGCTAAATCCGTTTGGCTCACTTCAAAAAACAAATCTTTCTCGAATAGAACTAACCATCTTGCAGGTTCTCTTAAGATATGGTGCAAGAAGAAGAAACCATTGCAGCAGGAGCTAAACGATCTCGAGGACCAGATCAAACAAATCCAAATGAAGCCTTTGGATGAACAAGATCAGGCTATGGAAGCCTCTTTGGTAACGCGGTATGAGCAAACTATGACAAAATTAACAGATTCTTACATGCAAAGGGCAAAGAAACAGTGGGTCAAAGATGGGGACAGAAATACTTCTTTTTTTCATCGTGCCATTGTTAAAAGAAGGAGAAGGAATACCATAGTATCTGTTAAGGATGAAAACAACGTCCTACAATTTATGCCTGACAGAATTAGCAATACATTTGTTAACTATTTCAGATGTATCTTTGCTTCCACACAACCTAACAATGGCAGGCCCTTCATACATACGCAACTCCCTGAAGATACACATGACTACACATATTCTATCCCGGATGAACATGAAGTTCTGGAAACACTCAAAGAGATGAAAATAAATGCGTCACCAGGACCAGACGGCTTCAATGTAGAATTCTACATTGCTACATGGGGATGGATTGGATCAGATGTCATGCAACTGGTAAGAAATTTCTTCCAAACTGGTATTATGCCATCTCACATTAACGATACTCATATTGCCCTTATTCCTAAGAAGCTTGTTCCTTTGGTTCCGGCTGATTATAGACCTATTAGTCTTTGCAATGTTATATACAAAATTATTGCAAAATGTATTGCAAATAGACTAAAGCCTCACTTGCCGGATTATATTCATCCTTCTCAACAAGCTTTCATAGAAGGTAGACGCATAAGTAACAACATCATCATTGCTCAGGAGATCACACATTCTTTTGCGCTCACATCCTGGAAAAACAATGCTTTCATGATTAAAATCGATCTTGCTAAGGCTTTTGATAGACTAGAATGGAATTTCATAGTTGCAGCTCTAGCTCGTAAAGGGCTGCATTGTCATTTCATTAATCTTATCCATTCTTGTGTCTCATCACCGACATTCTCTGTTGTCATTAATGGCCAACCGTTTGGAAAATTCCGAGGAGATAGAGGTGTCCGACAAGGCTGTCCCTTGTCTCCTTATTTGTTTGTTCTTGCCATAAATGAATTATCTATTGCTTTACAAGAAGCTATGTCCGCTAACTCTTTCGCAGGGATAACTCTAGGGCCAAATTGCCCTCCAATCCACTCACTTCTTTTTGCAGATGATCTTCTAATGTGCGGACAAGCGACATTTCAAGAAGCCTTGAGAATGAAGCAAATTCTGGATGTTTTTTGTATCCAGTCAGGGCAAACACCGAACTGGACAAAATCTGGAATTATTTTCAGCAAGCATGTCCCGGCCAGTACTTGTCAATCCATAAAGCAAGTTTTCCCTGTCGCAGACATTGACAACAATTTCGTTCACCTTGGACATCCTCTCATCATACCTGGTAAGGATAGAACTGCTTCTTACAATTTTGTTTTCGAAAAATTCAAATCTAAACTCTCGACTTACAAGGCTGACCAGCTTTCTCATGCAGCCAGACTCGAGCTTATAAAATCTGTTTTCTCTTCTATCCCTGTCTATTACATGTCTAACATACTTTTCACCAAAAAGTTCATAGCCAAACTCACAGCTATCATTAGGAATTTTTGGTGGACGGGGGTTAGGGAAGAAACTAATTCGAGGAGCCTTTGTTTGAGAGCTTGGAAAGACATATGTTCTCCCAAAAATGAAGGTGGTCTTGGAATAAGGAATTTGCAAGCCATGAACCAGGGGCTCATTCTAATGGCAGCCTGGAGAATTGCAGATCAGCCTAATGACTTCCTCCATGCGGTGTTAAAATCCAAATATTTTCCAGGTTCCTCTATTTGGCGACCAAATTCAAATGTTCCCAAATCATCCTTCTGGGCCTCCATCATCAAAATCCTGCCTATTCTAAAGTCTCATTCTTTTTACCAAATCTCTCAAGGAAAAATCTCTATTTGGAGTAGTCCGTGGTGCGAAGATTGGACTCACATCTATGATACTCTAATTATTCAGCCTGGCAACTATTCCTACCCAGCCCAAGTGAAAGACTTGTGGATTCCAAATCAACAAGCTTGGAATCACCAACTCATTGATTCTCTCTTCCAAGCTCCCATGGCTAGCACTATAAAAAGTACTCCAATCATTTGTTCACAGGAGGAAGATTTTTTATGTTGGAAGTTAACACCTACAGGTAAATGTAATTCAAAAAGTGCATATCGTGCTTGCCTGCAGAGCCTGCAAGATCATGGAGAACCAAGGCCAAGGCAGGTACATCCTTCCACCAAGCAACTACTAAATCAAATCTGGAAGAACAAGCAAATAACACCAAGAGTTCAAGCTTTTGGGTGGAGATTACTACGGAAAGCAATACCTACAGGTGCTCGTGCAGGTAAGTTTAGCAAACACATAAGTAAGCTCTGTTGCAGGTGTGGTGTGGAGGAGAATGAAACACATCTTTTCTTCACTTGCAGCTTTGCTAGAGCTGCTTGGTTCAGCAAACCTTGGTTTATTAGATCTGACTTGCTTATTGCGAATACTGACTCTCTCACCGAGCTGCTTCTTAAAATGTTACAAATGAACCATCCGCATGCCAATCTCAAAAATATTTTAACTTTTATGTGGTGCATTTGGAAAGCTCGGAATGATTGCTTATTTAACAGGAAAGAGAGTCACCCAAAACAGATCCATCATATAGCAACTGCTATTAACCAAAACATGGAGATGGTGGATGTTCTGCAGGGATTGGAGGACAGGTTACAAGCTGGTGGTGTGCTACGCAATTCTCTCCATGGGGCCAACCGAAGTATAAATTCAGGTAATAGAGATGAGGACCAATCTCAGGTGGTGGCCATCAAGCAAGGAGAAACGATCAAAGGTGATCTCACAATTAGGGGAAGCAAGATATTCTCGGATGCTGCGTGGAAGTCAACAAAAGTTCCAGGTCTACATGGAAGAGCATCTACAGGTCTTGGAGTTCACTGCCAACTTCAGCGACCTGACTTTGAAGCAACGGTACTCATCCAAGCTTCAGCTGACAAGTCACCGTCACCGCTGCATGCAGAAGCACTTGCTCTTCTTCTTGGGGCGCAAATTGCAGAACGGCTTCAATCACATCAAGTTACCTTCCTCACTGATAACTTGACGGTAGCAAGAGCGGCTGCAGCCACAAGAACTACGGATTATCAGGTTCCCTGGGAGATTAGAGAGCAGATTGCACATTACAAACATGCTTCCAGGAAGCTTCAGCCGAAGATTTATCACATCAAAAGAGACATTAATGAAGTTGCCCACAGCTGTGCACATCAGGCAATCAGACAAGCTCAGTCTGCGCCTATTTTTAGTTGTTCTAGTTTAGCTCATCTTCAAAATAACTGCCCTATAGTTCTAGCTCTACAAAATCTCACTCTACAGGGAATTGTACTGCATGCTGTAAACTGTACTTGAGCTGAATGAAAATTTGGCGCCTACGGCGCCTCACACTGTTTAAAAAAAAAAACAAAAAAATGCGGTTGAGCCCACGCGTCATCCACCACCCGCTATATCTCCTTCCCGAATCTTCTAGGACCAACAGGAGACCGCGGGTAACCCGCCCCTTCAGCAAGCAATCCGGAGTTCCAGAAACATCCGACGCCTTCTGGAACCTTCCAACCTCTCCGGATATATAGACCTTCCGGTACCAATCTCTCCCCATCACAAACACATCCAAAATCGTAACCGATTTCAGACGATCGATCTCATCTCAACCTCAACCCCAAGCACAACAAGCCACCGTCAATGGCGTCTCGCGGCTTCTTCGGCTACGACCCCTACGACTACTACTACCCCTCGCCGTCCACCTACACCTACCCCTACGACTCCTACGACTCTTACTACCACCCCCGCCCAGCCCCCGCCCGAGCTCCGGCACGGAGCCAAGGCGCGTTCTTCCGGGACGCCGAGATCCCGGAGCCGATGATGAGGGAGTACGTGCGTCCCAGGCCGACGTCCACTCGACCGGCCTCCATCCCGATCGAAGTCACCGGGCCCGACTCGGAGCCGCCACGGAAGGCCGCGCCGGTTCTGAAGAAGCGGGCGCCGTCGGCGGAGGCGGCGGCGGTGAAGGTGCAGGCGGCGGCGCGCGGCCTCCTGGCGCGGAGGATGATGCGCGAGGTGCGCGCCGTGGAGCGCGAGGCGGAGGCCGTCGCGGCGAGGGTGGCGGCCGAGGCGGAGGCGCTAAGCGCCGACTCGCGTAAGAGGATCGGCGTCGGCGAGGAGCTCATGCGCCTGGTGCTCCGCCTCGACGCCGTGCGCGGCGTCAGGGAGTACCGCAAGAAGGTGACCAGGAAGGTGCTCGCGCTCCAGGATGCCGTCGACGCCCTGGAGGCCACGCCGGCCCACCAGGAGGTGCCGCCCGCGGCCGCGGACGCGGAGTCCATGGCGGCTGACACCGTCGAGATGTCCGAGGCTCACGATGCACTGGAGAGTGGGATGACGCCGGAGTTGCAGCAGCCCGGGGAGCAGATTGGATCGGATTCCTTCTCTGTTGATGCAACACCCACTGAGATGGACATGGAAGTTGACGGTGGCAGAGCAGAGGAGCCGGACTCCGCGGCGACCGAGTCGACTGTTACGGAATCGGTGGCGGCCGGCGAGCAGGCGGAAGGCGATGGCGAGCTCGCGGCAGAGGCGGAAGAGGAATGGGAGATGGTGACGGGAGACGACGCCATCGACGGCGAGCCCAAAGCAGAGCAGCAGGAAGCGGCGGCAGAGGAGACAGAGGAGAAGAAGACGACTGAGGCTGCAACCGCCGAGGGCTTGGACGCGAAGAAGATGATGGAGATGGTGGCGGCGCTGTGCGAGCGGAGCGCGCAGCAGTGCGCGCTGATCGGGGCCCTCGCGGAGCGGGTTGATACCCTTGAGCGCGCCGTCCGGCGGGTGGAGGAAGCCGACCGTCGCCGGCGCAGGATCAAGAAGATCAAGAAGGAGGGCAAGATCGACGGCAAGGCCGGAAACAGCTTTTACAGCGATTGATAGTCAATGTTTTCTTATTTATTATTTATTATTTTCGGTTTCGGTGTGCTTAGTTTGGTTTGTGTTCTTTGATTTTTGGAACAATAAATATCAGATTATGTGAACAAACAAGATTTCATTAGCCAGCCCAAATATCTGTTTTAGACTTTTTAGTGTTACGCCACAATTTCATCAATTTCGGGGGCAATGGGTCATTTCAAGGGATTATTAACGATTTTCTGTAGGATTGGAATCCTGTGAAGGCTGTTTGATTCATAGGATAAAATTCTTCAGCACAATTATAAGAGAAATCCTCCTCCCATCAAGTAAGACATGTCGCAACCTGCATTTGAAGTTTCAGTTTGATTATATGCTGAAGCTTCCGTCGTGAGTATATCCTTTATGTGTGTTTCTGGACTGTGAGGATAATTTGATAGAATGTGATGCAGATGTGCGTCTTTTTACGGGGACAACTTGGGTGGGATCTTGCTTTAGATAGGATCTATGAGATCAAATTTTTGAAGACGAAAAACATGTTCAAAAATTCTCAAAAAAATTGACAAGCTACATCTATGTTATATATGCAACGCCAAAAAAATCGCTGCTTCAAATTCAACATAAATTTAGAGAGCTAAAAAAGATAAACCTGGGAATGAATAGTGTAAAACTATTCACCCAAAGCTGACACTATTTATAATAGAATTTTTTTTTTGTTTCTCTAAAAGTAGATTGAGTTATGAGCTGATTTTTTTTAGAGTTGTAGATACAGTCCATAAGTATGTTGTATAATTTTGTTTGATTCTTTCGCATTTCATAAATATGCTTTTATGATCTGATCTTATAGTCTCACCTAACGAGAAGATCTTATACAAGTCTCACCCGTCTTTTTACACGACCATTGGACATAGGTCTAGAAATATGCAACTGTGGTGAGTGGAGCTTTATCAGCGCGCTGCTTATGTACACATAACATTTCTTGCTTTTTTTTAGCCTAAATTTTTATTTCAAAGTATGGGTACAGTAGTATGTAAAAGTTTACAATGATGGTCAGATAAGGTCCATACATGAATCAACCATAGAACAATGAGGCACATAAATAGATTAGCCATTATCTATTCTATTAATATGTCGCCATCCGGTAGCCTGAAAAAAGAAGTCCTTAGCAATCATCAGTAGTCGGTTGCCTCCAGTATCCATATCCCCCCGCTGATCCTCCGGGAGAAGGAAAGCCCACAGCTGAACCCAATGAACAGCTCGCCGAATAACCGGCCAAAATTTAGTGCCCTTTTGTTCATTAAAAAAATCATTTCGAGTTCTCCAAATAGACCAACAAAGAGATGAAACGCCAATACGAATCCTATCTTTGTTAACCTTTCGCACTCCATTTAACCAATTACAAAACATATTAGTGATATTCATCGGTGGTGGAATATTGTAAGCTAGATAAACCATGCGCTATACAATTTTGGCAAAAGGGGAGGCAAGAAAGAAATGGTTGACTATCTCAGCAGAATCACAAAAACAACATTTTTGACACCCATTTCACTTCCTCTTAGCCAGATTGACTTTAGTTAGGACTTTATTACTAAGGAACCACATGAAAACTTTGATTTTTAAGGGAATCTTTAATTTCCACAAGTATTTTCAAAGAAATCTAGTATGATCATCCATCAAATCTAGATACATCGATTTAACAGTAAACAAACCAGAATCCGTGAGTCTCCAAACAAACCTATCAGACACAGTCGATAAAGTGACTAAAATTAACTGCTCACATAGATGCAGCAACTGACCCCACTTGTGGTCATTTAGACCCCTTCTAAATGAAATATTGATAGGTGTATGAGCGAGTACCGTGGAAACCAAAACATGTTTATGTTGCACAATATTGTATAGAGAAGGATATTGTTGTGCCAGAGGCAAATCCCCCATCCAGACATCCTCCAAAAAACGCACAGTTGTGATGTTTCCAATTTTAAAATACCCCCTAGTGAAAAAAATCATGTTTCACACGCATCAGAGACCTTTCCAAAAAGGAGAATCTGTGGACTTGATCTCAACTTTTGCCAGCATTTTATTTTTAAGATATTTATTGTGCAATAATTGTTGCCACAGTCCTTCCTCAGTTGTGAGCTTAAACAACCATTTACTGAGCAGACATCTATTTTTTTAAACTCAAGCACTTCAATCCCAAGCCCCCTTGCTCTTTTGGTCTGCATACCATATTCCATTTTGAGTATATTTTTTTTATTCTCAACGGATTGCCAAAATAAATTGGAACGATAATAATCTAACCTTTTCCTAACCCCTTTTGAAATCTCCAAAAAAAAAAGAGCATAAACATTGGTAAGCTTGTTAAAACTGAATTTATAAGTACAAGCCTATCTCCGTACGATAGCATTTTGCTGCGCCAGCATCCAAGCTTCGAAACAAAATGACTCTCTACCGGATTCCACTCCGCATTATGAAGGGTTATATGATGTATGGGTACACCCAAGTATCTAAATGGTAAAGCACAAGATTCACAACCAAAGATTTGCATATATTGATGCTCCACCTCTTTCGCTTTGCCAAAACAAAAAAAAAACACTTTTATGAAAGTTAATCTTTAGCCAGATAATTATTCAAAAATACATAGAATCAACTTCATATTAATAGCCTTAGCAGTATCATGTTCCATGAACAAACTGGTATCATCTACATATTGAAGAATGGACACACCCCCGTCAACCAGATTTATCATGTCATATTAAATATATTTCACATGCTCAACTTCAGTACATGTGCCCAACGGTATTTCACATGCCCAATGATATTGACATACTCCTTCCTTGCAAAAGTGTGTGCGTATAAGTTCTTTCAAATGTCAAACGAGTAAAGTTTAATAAAGCTTATAGAAAAAATATCAATATCTAGAATATGAAGACAATATCATTAGGTTCATCATGGTGTATATTTTCATGGTAATGTAGATATGGGTAACTTTTTCAATAAACTTGGTCTAGCTCTCTACATCGTTTGATATTTTATTAAAACTTATATGAACTACAGTGTGGTAAGAAGGGAACATTTGTTCATAGTTCCGGTCAAATGTAAAAGAGCAAAGGGAGTAATCCCACGAAATCTTAATCATTCATGATTGGTGCAAAAATAATCCAATTATGGCGGGACCGACATTACTTTCTAGTTTAATTCCAGTTCTAAGGCATTTTCTTAATCCGAGCAAATATAAAAGATGTCTTTGTATGCTTTCTGCACCTCGTGATGTCCATTCACTTTGATATGATTTACTATTATTTTCAATATTCTTTCAGTATCTTTCTAGTTGAGCAGATGAAAAGATTTTTATTGTCATGGTTTGTAAGTAATTGCTTATATAGGATTATGATGTGCCCACTCCTATCTGCTACAACTATGTTGACAGACAATCAAGTTCAAAATAACAAACAGATGAAATTTTCATCGTCTTCACTTGTTCATTGATTTATGATTGCACTTAATAGTACAACTAGGCGCTGTGGAGCTTTCCATAGAGCCAGGGGCCATGGCCCCCCATTACAGACTGCTGAATACCCGTGAGCTGCCATGGTCCGACAAATTTAGACATATATACACTGGTGGAAAAACAGGCTTCGGGTGAGCCCCATAAGTCGCGATGCTGCAGAAACCGCGACTAATGGTACCTTTAGTCGCGGTTCGGGAGGCGAACCGCGACCAAAGGCTCGGGCCCGGGCGCTCGGTGGCCAGCCGGTGCACGTGGGGGCTTTAGTCGCGGCTGGCCGGGCCAACCGCGACTAAAGGTGCCCGAAGGCCTTTAGTCGCGGTTGGCCGAGCCAACCGGGACTAAAGCCCCTCCCCTATATATACCCACCCAGCAGCCAACACTTAGCCATTTGGTGCCATTCTCTTCACAAGCTTCACAAGTGGGTGTTAGGTTTGCTTTTGATTCCTCTTATGCACATAAGGTGTTTGATGAAATGCCCCAAGAGCATGAAACAAACATGATATGAAGTGTTGGAGCCACACTTGAGCTTTCTCATTTATTTTTTCCTCCTCGATCGCGGTTAGCAACTTGAACCTTTGATGTGTCGTTGATAAAATGTGCATGTGCATGTGTGTAGTTCATTGTTTAATTTATATTGTTTGTAGCTAGTTAGTTTAACAAATGCATGATGGTTAATTATATATTTTATATTATAATAATGCAGATGAATCGACAATGGATGTACGGTAACCGACTCTCCGGCGAGTTCAGTGCGGGTTTGAAAGATTTCCTCGTAGTGGCTAATGCGAACAAGCAGTGGGGTTTTGTTATCTCGTCCATGTGTTAAATGTAAGAATCGAATGGTTACTCTTCCTCAAGAGATGTTCACATGCACCTGCTCGGCACGGTTTCATGCCAAGCTATAATTGTTGGACCAAGCATGGAGAAAGAGGGATTATAATGGAAGAAGATGAAGAAGGGGATGATTTCATCGATGAAAGCTATCTTGCTCATTTCGGTGATACTTTCATGGAGGATGTCGAAGGTGAAGGGGAAGGTGAAGGGGAAGGTGAAGAAGAGGCACGTGATGATGATCCCGTTGATGATCTTGGTCGGACCATTGCTGATGCACGGAGACGCTGCGAAACTGAAAAAGAGAGGGAGAATTTGGATCGCATGTTAGAGGATCACGGGAAGGCGCTGTACCCCGGATGCGATGATGGTCTGAAAAAGCTGGGCTGCACACTCGGATTTGCTTGAGATGGAAGGCACAGACAGGTGTAGCTGACTCGGCATTTGAAAACTTGCTGAAAATGTTGAAGAATATGTTTCCAAAGAATAACGAGTTGCCCGCCACTACGTACGAAGCAAAGAAGGTTGTCTCGCCCTCTAGGTTTAGAGGTTCGAAGATACATGCATGCATCAACGATCGCATCCTCTACCGCGGTGAATACGAGAATTTGAATGAATGCCCGGTATGCACCGCATTGCGTTATAAGATCGAGGCGATGACCCCGGTGACGATGTTGAGGGCCGGAAACCCGGGAAGAGGGTTCCCGCCAAGGTGATGTGGTATGCTCCTATAATACCACGGTTGAAACGTCTGTTCAGGAACAAAGAGCATGCCAAGTTGTTGCGATGGCACAAAGAGGACCGTAAGTCGGACGGGGAGTTGAGACACCCCGCGGATGGAACGCAATGGAGAAAGATCGACAGAGAGTTCAAAGATTTTGCAGTGACGCAAGGAACATAAGATTTGGTCTAAGTACGGATGGCATGAATCCTTTTGGCGAGCGAGCTCCAGCCATAGTACCTGGCCCGTGACTCTATGCATCTACAACCTTCCTCCTTGGTTGTGCATGAAGCGGAAGTTCATTATGATGCCGGTGCTCATCCAAGGTCCGAAGCAACCCGGCAACGACATCGATGTGTACCTAAGGCCATTAGTTGATGAACTTTTACAGCTGTAGGGCAGACCCGGTGTCCGTGTGTGGGATGAGCACAAAGAAGAGGAATTTGACCTACGAGCGTTGCTTTTCGTAACCATCAACGATTGGCCTGCTCTTAGTAACCTTTCGGGACTCGTCAAATAAGGGATACAATGCATGCACGCACTTGCTTACATGAGGCTGAAAGTGTACATTTGCCAAATTGTAAGAAGAACGTGTACCTTGGGCATCGTCGATTTCTTCCGAAAGGTCATCCGAGTAAGAAAGAAAGGCAAGCATTACAACGGCAAGGCAGATCACCGGCCGAAGCCTGCGGAACACACTCGGTGCTGAGGTATTTGATATGGTCAAGGGTTTGAAAGTCATCTTTGGAAAGGGTCCTGGCGGACAATCGGTTCCGAAGGGAGCCGACGGGCACGTAGCCATGTGGAAGAAGAAATCTATATTCCGGGAGCTAGAATATTGGAAAGTCCTAGAAGTCCGCTCCGCAATCGACGTGATGCACGTTACGAAGAATATTTGCGTGAACATCCTAAGCTTCTTGGGCGTGTATGGGAAGTCAAATGATACAAAGGAAGCACGGCAGGACCGAGCAAAGTTTGAAAGACCACGATGACCGGCATCCGGAACTGTTTCAAGGTCGTGCCAGCTACGCTCTGACCAAAGAAGAGAAGGTCATCTTTTTTGAATGCCTGAGCAGTATGAAGGTCCCGTCAGGATTCTCGTCCAATATAAAGGGAACTTAGTGTCGAGGAAAATGCAGCGGCCGTGGCTGCTCAGCATGAGAAATGGAAGGAGGAGTGCAAGAAGAAAAGAGAGGGCGAGCCCAAGCCAGTATATTCTGACAAGCAAAAGCAGTGGGCTAAGTCATTTTTGAACACACCGTCCCAAGCCGAGAAGAATCTGCTCGACGACTATTTACGTGAACTTCGTAGGCAAGCACTCGCGTTCAAGAGGAACCAAGAGTTGGCGGAGAAGAAAGCCTTGGAGGACGAGGCCGAGTCAAAATTAGAAAGGGGAAAGAAGTTGCCCAGCTCGGGAACAAAGTAAACAATCGATCGCCCCGCTCATAGTGCAAGCCGCCGATCCGGATGCCCCCGATATCATAGCAGCTGCGGCAGCACATGGATTGACTGTAACGAGTGCCAGAGAACAAGCGGCTGACTTAGGTATCACTCTTCGTGCACTGCTAGGCCTTGATGAGGCGCCAATGAAGGACGTAGTATTTACATATGTGAAGAATGGCCCTCTCGTCGAGCCTGCGCAGAAGAGGATCTACCTCGACAAATGAAAGGTCTGCTAAATTGGTACAAGGGTTACATAAAACATAAAAACGCCAAAGAGTATATCTATGCGGAAGTTAGATATGAGCATCACTTCAAACATTACTCGGGTACAAATTCATCCGAGTGAATTGTTCCAGCTGTTCAATCTGCGCGACCTCGACAAATCTATCATCGGTTGCTACGTTACGTAAGTGATTTATTAATTTCTACCCCATCTCGTTCATTGCCTCGCACTATATATATATATATATTGTCCTAACTATCTTGTTGTGTACGCTATTATGCGGAATGAAGAAGCGGGAAATGCGAATAAGGAACATCCATGATGTTGGGTTCATTGACCCACACATCGTTAATTCACATGTGTTAGAACACCACCCCGCCGACGTGGAGGATGACTCGTGGCGGTTTATTAGAAAACAGCAACGGAAAAGTGATATTCTATTTCCTTACCATTTTGGGTGAGTGTTTCGTCTTGAGCACATTCTCTTTTGTTTACTCCATGCATGGTATGTGGCTAATCGATGAGTTATGCATGACTGTGCATGTATCGTGTCCGTCAGGTTCCACTGGATTCTTATGGTAATTAAAGTTCGGACCTCCTCGGTTCTCGTCCACGACTCTCTCGAATATGGATCCGGCGCTTTGGGGCGACATGAGAAAAATGATGCAAAAGTAATTATTTTCATTCATTTGCGCTCTATATCGATCGGCCTATTTCGTTCATCATTTCCTAATATCAAGTAACTAATTAATAACTCTCTTGTTTATTTAATTTTCTTTGCCTCGTAGGGTTTGGAGACGGTTCGTAGATACCAAGGTCGGTGAATTCAAAAAAGAGCTACATTTTAAAATGGCGAGTGCGGACGGTCGGGGATATTCAGCCACCGGGAACCAATCTATGTGGATACTATGTTTGTGAGAGGATCCGGAGATACCGCAATGAGCGGGACCGAAGTGTGAGAACAACATCCCGAGGAATAACCTCCGGAAGACGCTTAGTCCGAAGCTCGCTTCCGACCACTTCAAGAGGAACTAGCTGGATGGTTGGCGAGGGAAGTCATCGATCCTAGAGGAGAACACTATTACGATGACGTAGAACTTTATATGCACCAGAATTTGTAACTAACTTGTTCAAAATTGTATATGGTCATCCGATATTGAATATATATTGTATATGGTCATCCGATATTGAATATATATTGTATATTCCTCTTGAATTCTTTTTGGTTCTAATTTCAAATTTGTTTGAAATTGTACATTCATATGCATGTATGTATACAGTACCGTACAATATGTGAAACTCCTTCAAAATTAAAACCCAAAAAAAATAAAACAATACAAATTAAAAAGAAACCAGATTTAGGGGAGGGGGCTAAAACCCTAAACCTCGCGGAGGCCTTTAGTCGCGGTTGGCCGGAAGAACCGCGACTAAAGGTCCTCCGCCCCAGCGCCGCCCTGCGGCCCACGTGGACGGGCCTTTAGTCGCGGTTCGTAAGGAACCGCGACTAAAGGGGGGGGCCTTTAGTCGCGATACTTTGGTCGCGGTTGCGCCACCGCGACTAATGGCAGTTGCCAACCGCGACCAAAGCCCCTTTTTCCACCAGTGATACATTGATTAAAACATCAAGAATTTACGATATATGTATCACATTTATCTCAGTGACTATCATGTGTGACCCTTTCAAAAAAATTGTTTGTGTTGACACATTTACCATGCCATCACGTTCGCTTGCAAATTAATATATATCATCCATGGAAAAAACGAGAGTATATACAACTATCCATGGAAAAAAGCAGCAGAGAGGTAGGCGTGAGTGGTCTATGGTCATAGCGAAGTGCGCGTCTAATCTCATTCCGTGGAAGCGTTTTGCCCTTGGGCGAGAGAATTTTTAAACTTGTAGACTCCATTCCTCTCTTCTTCGTACTCTTCCTTCGTGGTCCAACTCCTTCCTCGCGTCCTCAGAGTTCAGAGAAGCACAACAGGAACATCACCTAGCTAGCAGCATCATACATGCATGCGCGTGGTAGCCTCACACGGAAATGGATTGACATGCAGCAACGGCATACATGGCGTGGCCGTCTAGTCCTGCACATCCCTCTACCCTTAATTCCATCCGAGATCGTCTCTTCGATGGATGTGCATCTGGAACAACAACACTGCAGAGGCCGCGTAAGATCGTGGGGGCAGGAGGAGACCGATGGAGACAAGACACAAATAGACCGTCCGGACGGTGACGCCCTATGATGACGTATATATAGGTTTTGAAGTAGATCAGAGTCCGGACTCGAAGTCTCGAACAAGTACGTCAACCGATTTTTTGTTGCCGATCCATCGGGAGGAGATGCCCCAAGGTTTTATGCTGTGCGTGGGTCGATAGCTGGTATTTCTGAACTTACCATTGTCGTTTTTGAATTTAATAGTAAAGATAATACTCAAAATTATCATTAATTTTGAGCCTAAAATCTCAAATATTAATCAAAGATTAAGCGTGATTGCTATTCTTAGCCTCCTCAACAATCTTTGTCGAAATTCCACGTATGGTTTTACCATGCTCTTCCAAGCCCTCCATGGCGAAGATGAGCGTGATGGCGACGTCATACAGAGAATTTAGGGCATCTCCAGTGGCGCGACGCAAACGAACGTTGAGCGACCGTTTGTGTCCGGCGTGATCGGAAATACGTCTGGCACCACCTCCAGCGGGACGACGCATAGTTACCGGGCTGTCCGCGGAGGGCTTGCGTCTCCGCGGACGCTCGGCGGTCACGCGGAGCGTCCTCCATTTGTTACCCGGTCCCGCAAGTCAGGGACAGCGAAATCGACCGCTTCGATTTGCTAATTTTTCCCCTTCTTTGTTGCCCTAGTGCGATTTGGATGGCAGGGTGCGTATAGCGGGCATGATGAGGGAAAAACTGTCATTCTTGAAGCTGTCATATCTCAAGATTTATGGATTTGGCATTCGTTCTTTAGCATGGCCGGTTCCAACAATGATATCAATGTGTTGCACCGATCACCGGTTTTCAACCGGCTCATGCAAGGCAAAGCTCCCCGGGTGAGCTATGAGATCAATGGAAATGCATATGACAAGCCATATTATCTTGCTAATGGCATCTACCCTGACTGGGCCACATTGGTTAATACTGTCTGTAATCCAAACTCTGAGAAGACGAGGAGGTTTGCCAAGATGCAAGAGGCTTGCAGGAAAGATGTGGAGCGCGGATTTGGTGTGCTCCAAGCTCGGTGGGCAATTATTCGTCACCCGGCAAGAACATGGTCCCTGAAGACCATGCATGAGGTGATGACATGCTGCGTGATCATGCACAACATGATCGTTGAGAACGAGCATCCTGATGGCCGCAATGAGAACCACTGGGAATTCCAAGGTGAGCTGGTGGCGCCACTTCGTGGAGCTTCATCTTGGCAGGACTATCTACATATCAATGTAGAAGTCACTAACGAGAACGTCTCCAAACAGTTACAGACGGATCTGATTGAGCATCAGTGGACATTGGCTGGCCATGAAGATCATGCCTAGAGAAATACTATCTTAATTTTATGTAGAGTTTTAAAAATTTAAATGTAATAAGTATGACTTTGTTGAATTTCTTATTGTTGTTTCGAATGCAAACGCCGAAATGCGTCGGGCCGCTGGAGCCACCCCTAGGTGCAAACGGACGCGCGGACAAAAACGGTCTGTCTCGCGTCCGCCGCGCGACGTCGCGCCGCTGGAGGTGCCCTTAGTTTCATCTGCAAAATCATGACCAGGTGACAAAAATAGAAAAATGAAGTGTCTCCGTGAAATGAAGTCTTCTTAGTTGGGCCAGGGGGGGGGGGGGGCATGACCCTCCTACCTCATAGATTTTTTTCCATACTATGTATTTACCATTTTTACAGAATATTTTGCAAAATGCTTAAGTTTTCTATTATTTTGCCTAAGTCAAGCTCCCCCGTTGCTGAGGCTACAGAAAGGAAGCTTGGTGTTGTATAAGTATCATATATGAAGCTCCAAGCAATGCAAAATGCCAAAGATGTGGGAAGTGTGTTGTTATATGCCTGTGCTGGAGACATGAAAAATAACATTGACCAACAGGGGAATGATCCCTCCCTTAGTTATACGTTGTTAGGTAGGATGAGACTCTCCCCGCGGATGGACGCGGATGGATGATAACCCGGTTTATTCGCCCCTCCTGCGAAATTACCGCGGATGGAGATTTAAACCCGGGTGGGCTAGCTGCACACTCGCTTGCCTTCCCACTGAGCTAGAACTCAGTTCTCGAGACATGAAAAATAGTTAAGAGTATTATTTACCTGTTCTGTGTTTGCAAGTG